>NW_010231050.1:0-28110 GCF_000690775.1 Eurypyga helias
ACTTGCTGAGGGTGCACTCAATGTGCAATTATTATTGTGCAATTTTAGCAGTTTACGAAGATTCTCATTCTATCTCATATTTCAACATGGAAATGTGTGCACACGTTTGTTTAAGTAACAGCTTTTCCAGTATTTGTGGAAATGGTTTTGATTGACGTCTGTGGACATCCCTTCCAGGTGAACAAGAGTTTTTCTCTTCAGTGACAGCGCAATTCCAAAGCTATGTGGAACTGACAGCAGCCAGCTCTCCAGCTGTTTCCGGCCTGCCCTTGGCAGCAGGATGGCTGAGCTGGTACAGGAGGGCTGTAAACCAGCAGTGGTGGTGAGGGAGAAGGTTAACAGCAGTCCTGCAAGGGACTGAGGAACAGGCCTGACGGGCAAAGGGCCTGGCGTGATGGGACAGAAGGAGATTGCAACATTAAGAAAACAGGGCTGAAGAGGGATCACCTCCAGTGTTTTGGTGTAAGCGAAGAAGGGCCTACAAGGCACTGTTCTGGGGAAGTGCCCCAAGCCCCTTCTGGGACCTCAGCAGGCCGGGGTGCCTCTCCAAACACCGTTACACTCACGCATGCAGCATGGGCAATAAACAGAATGAATTAGCAATTTGCGTGCAGTGTCAGGGGTACAATCTGGTTGGGATCATGGAGATGTAGTGGGGTGGCTGCCATGACTGGAATGTGGCAATGGAGGGATACAAGCTCTGGAGGCCAGGAAGATGAGCAGGGGGAGTTTCCCTGTCTGAGAGCAGCTGGCATGCACGGAGCTCTGCCTGAGGATGAAGAGTTTATGAGTAAGGATTAAAAAGCAGACTGCTCCTGGTGGCAGGATAAGGTCCTGGAGGAAAGAGAGGCCCAAGGAAGGTGGGTCATATACAAGGATCACCTCCTCCAAGGCCCAGAGCAGTCCACCCCAGTGAGCAGAATGTCAAGCACAAATGCCAGGGGGCTGGCGTGGATGAACAAGGAGCTCCTGGCAAAGCTCCAAAAAAAGGGGAAGTACACAGAAGGTGGAAGCAGGGACAGGTAACCTGGGAGGAATACAGAGATGCTATCCAAGGATGCGGAGATACAGTTAGCAAAGTCAAAGCCAAAGTGGGATTGGGTCTGGCCAGGGATGTCAAAGGCACAGGAAGGGCTTCTGTAAGCACACAGATGACAAAAGGGAAGCCTGGGGAAAATATTGAGCCACTGATTAATGGGACAGGGAACCTGATTACACAGGACTTGGAAAGGGCTGAGGTACACAATGCCCTTGCAGCAAAGGTGGTGTTCCCTCTGAACGTCAGGAAACACTTTGTCGCTGTGAGGGTGGCTGAGAACTGGGACATGCTGCCCAGAGAGGTGATGGAGTCTCCCTCCTCGGAGGCAGTCAAAGGCCACCTGGACATGGTCCTGGGCAACTGGCTCTTGGAGATCCTGGTTGAGCAGGGGGGTTGGGCAAGGTGACCTCCAGAGGTCCCTTCCAGCCTCCACCCTTCTGTGTGTCCCCTGTGAACTTCTTAGCACTAGAGGCCGATTTCTTCTGAAACCAGAGATGTTTTCCATATGAGCTGTTGGCCTTTATAGTCTCTCTCTGAACACAAAATCCTACCTGTTTTATTTCCCATGGGTAGTAATAGTCAGCAGCATTATTTTTTTTTCTTCTTCTGAATTTTTATCCTTTGACAAATGATCAACAGTTCTTCTTTATCTTCCCTTCACACTTCTTTAATCCCAGTGCCGTCTGGACCAAAACATTTACCCAGCTCCTCTCTGATCCCGCACAGAACACTTCCAGCCTATGCATTACAGGTACGTGTTTTACTGCATGACATACTTGTTTCTATTGTTAAATCCAACCTGAGTTAATTGATCCCGGCATCTCTCTAACCCCTGCATGACACTTCCATAAAGACTGCCAGCTGCAGGCAGCTATTCTCATCCACCAGAGGAGTGAATCAAACAAAGCAGAGCACTTGGATGGGCCAGACCACTACTTAGTGACTACGGGAAACAGTAAATAACAAAACACCTTTATGAATTTTGCAGGCAAGATATTTAATGTGTCTTGAGAGTCTTATCTGAGATGTATGGTTTTCAAAACATCAAATCAAACAAACCAAAACCATACCAAGCCTCAGAAGTTGCTTTACTCATTGCTTTCTCCTCATTGCAGAGGAGAAAGTGTAAACAGGTAACGTATAATTCTTAGCTCAGGCAACCCAGGAGGTATGCAGAGCAGAGAGCTTCCAGTAGGCAACCAAAAAATTAAAGGAGAATATGCCAAGACAATCTGATTGAAAGGTACATGTGTGTATGTATTTCTGTGTCCAACCTACATTCTACCTTCTCTATGTACTGAAATCAAACTGAATTGAAATTTATTGGAAGAGGAGGGATGTTTCCATATCTAAGGGATATATATAGGGTGGGAAGAGAACGTCTAATTTTTTATCCACTCCGTAGCTGGTGGAATGTAGACTTATTGTTTTACAATTAAAACAGAAACAAAATTGTATTCTCTTTACTCAGCTCCATTAGTGACATTTCCAGTCCAACTGGTGGATAATACTAAGGCACTTGCTATATCGAGACTTAAAGTAAATTGCTAACTGTTGGTTTTTTAACAGGTCTTTAAGCATTAGCTGAAACATTCCTATAGTCCTAAGAGGGCTTACATTAGCACTGTTCTGGTTTTGCACTATTTTTAGATGGCAGTAACTCCACTAGCTCAACAGCCATATTTAGAGAGGGTAGATTCTGAGCTGTATTTCTTAGAGAAAAAAAGAGATAATTCAATCCCAAATGCCTTTGAAAATATTTAATTTATGACAGTAAATGTACTGCACATTTGCTTTTTTCTCTCTAAATTCTAAACCAATGGCATTTGGACTAATTAATAGCAAGTTATGACTTAGGCTGTCAGTGAGTGTCCTGTTCTGAACATTGCTCCTTCCTGCAGTAGTTGCTTAAGGCTGAAAGCACGAAGTCTTACATCTGCTGGGTGAACGGCACTTATGAGGAGTAACTCACCTTAGTCTGTGTGAGCCAGAGCACAGATGTGTAACATACAGTCACTTGAGCTGACTGGGCTCATTCTGGCACAGGTGACCTAAGAAATACTTACATGTTCCTCCTTCAGGGGCTGAGGAATCAGTAAATGACAGGAAAACACCACGTATAAGCAGCTGGAGAGAAATGATTGGAAGTAACCTCAGCTACCAATACCAGTGTAGCATCCTGCACAGCTGCTCATGGCTTTAAATGAGACTTTTCAAAAGGGAGATGGCTGCCTGCTCCCCCATACAGTCCCTTTACTCTGCTGCAGCGCTCGCCACTCACTGTTCTCTGCTTCACAGTGGAGGTGACAAATCGTTCCCCTGAGCGTCAATGTGAGATGCATCTCTCCACACAGCTCCCTCAATAAGTGGAGAACAAAACCAGAAATGTCTAAGGAACACAAGTGTTTTAAAGGGATTTGAATTACACCAGGGAAACTGAGCTATGACATTAACAGGTTTGCAAAACACCCCAGTGTGGGTCATATTCACAAGCCAGACATGTGCTTATGTCCTGCACTTGTCAATGGATGGAGCAGGGTGCCTCTGGAGCAGGATGATCCCGCATCCCAGGTGGATTACGAAGCCCTGAAAACCAGCGTAGCAACTGTGTTCTTATGAGGTGCGTTATCACTCCACTTTCCTGTCTGAGATACTGGGCTTCCTCTTCCCTTCCTAACCAACAGCTCTCTGATCTCTTGTATGCCATATTGTAAAACCCAGTGAAGGGGCACATTGCTCCTCCATAAAAAGAAACAAATGCAGAAAATAGACCTCCTGGCCCTTTTTGATGGCTTTCAGTGATCAGCTCAGAGCCAAAGTTCAGAGCGACAAAGATCTTACCAATAGGAAAACCTGGGCATGGGGACTTTAAGTAAGTTAATATGTTTATTTTTACATCTATACACTTTCCCTTGGCAACTAACCTTAAGCTACATGAGTCAGAACATTTTAGACAAACTGTATTCTCAATTGGCAAGTATGTGCCATTTTTTGTGTCTACCAGCTGAGATAATTGGGATGAGCTGGTGTAGAAGTTTACATTAGTGACTGGCAACTTTCTTCCTGCTTTCCTTGGAACAATGAACAGGGAAACAGGAGAAGATTGGCCTCTTTTTCTTACGATTTATATGTCAAGTTTCTAAGGCATGGAAAAGCCACAGAAGGGTCTTGAAATTTCAAAATAAAGCAAATCACGCGTTGTAATATGTTTTACAAATTATAATGTAAACCACACATAAGCATCTTGGCTGTGAACTTAGGAAACATTTAGAGTCAAACTGGGGGAACTAGACTAGGAATGTCTTTGTCTTCTCTCAAATAAACAAATTGTTTATTGTATTGGAAATGAGCAGTAGAACATATGTAGACTTTTTGGTGGGTCAAGAGTCAAAATTGGAATGTCCAGCTGCCCCTGGTTATTTTTTTCCTCTGATCTCTTTCAGACGTCCCATGCTTTCTTAGGTAATCTTCTGCAAACATGGACCAGGACCTTCTGCCTTGGTTGCCCAGCCTCCCACGTGCTGGTGAGATTCCAGCCGATCCCCACCTACACAAAGCTAAACGGTCAATGGTTGGTGAGCCACAGGCACTCTCCTTCTACCTGGAGACATTCGATGGCAAGCCTTAAAGCCCTCCTGTCTTAATCTGTGGGGCAGTAGACTCTATAGTCTTTTTCTGGTTCTTACAAATCCCCAAAGCCTTTGCAATTCAACAGCCAAAAGCTTAAAAGCATACATAAACGAGCCTCATTAGTCACAGGCGCTTACAACACTATCTTTCTTTTTCAAGGGAAAGAAAACAGCTCACTCAGCATTTAGTATGAAAGAGCACTGTAATGCTGTGAAATCTTATTTTTAAATTCCTCATTATTTATCTGCTGCAGTTACCCAAAGCCGATTGACATGTCCGAGACTTGTTAATGCTGCCGCATGCTTCAGTTTTGGCATTATACTTTTTTTCTTAATCAACCTTTGCTTCTGATTCTGAAAAACTGAGCACTAAAATCTGAGAATGACTTGGAAAGAAGGATGGATACTTGCATAAGGATACCTAAAGAGTATGAACTGTACTTCTGTATGTTTGCTGGGTAAAACTGAAATGGAAGTCAGTCAGTTCAGGAAGTTAACTGAATAGAACAGCAAGGTAACTCAGCCATGTAATTAAAAATACCTTACTCGTCTAGCAAAGGCCAATCTTACAACCATACTGGTTCTCCAGAAAACTGAAACCGGTTGGATAATATAATCACTGAAAATCATTCTGCACAAAGATTTTTTTTGGGAAAAAACATCAGGCACAATACCCTTAAGTTTTAGACCAGGTGTATTAGCAACATGGAAAACCGGCTCTACGAGCAGTGAGCCCAATTGTTCTCTGTCCTCACGGGTTCGTATTTGTGTTTACTAAAAGTCTACTCTTCCTGCAAATGCAGCAGTAATGCCAGTGCTTTTGTATGTTTTAAGAGAGGCCGCTCATTCTTCAGCTGGTGCTAAAGCACTCATGTTGATTGGCTGGACAGGTCATATCGTTCATGTGTGCTGACTAACAGCTACTGTCAAACACTGTGACGTGGCTGAGTTTCACCTCTGTGCTGCAGACACCGAAACATGGCATTTATGCTTTTGAGAGCTGTCCCACTTTCAAGCTGGCTTGAAAACGTCCATTGCAAGTGTTTGCATTTGTTGCAAACATTATTTGAGGGAATTGGTTGGGCAGGTGAATGTAGCTAAAATAGCCAAACCCTCTTTCTAACATCTAATGAAAGCAGTAAGCAAAATAGTTCATCTGTTATCCCTGATTTAAATTCAAAGATGAGAGCATCTTCTATATTTTTCACAGCAAATGGGATTTTAAGATGAGATTCTACAGACATAATTCATCCTAAAAAAATCCAGCTTAGAAGAATGTGTACCTTAAACAACTCTCCTGATTTGGTAACCTTTAACTCTACCACCTGATGTCAGACTTCTTCAAGTCAGAAGTTATTGCCCAAAATGAATACCCAGGCGACTTGTGTGAGACTGGCCATTATCCAGTTACTGGCAGATGTAGCCAGGTCAGAAATCCCAGCATCTACTGCCACCTGGTAGGGCCAGTTCACGAAGGAAAATGAAAGAACCCAGTGACAGGGTATTGACTGGACCCTCAGTCAGAATGTATACAAAACGGGGTTACGATGCTGTAGTTGTATGAACAAAAAAATATTATTCTTGTTCATATAGTTTCACACTAATTTCACACTAATTTGTTGTTGCAGCATTTTGTATATCTTCTCCAAACAGATCTAGCAGGCCATGGAAATGTTCCAATGTAAAGGGTAAGCGTTTACATTACTGAGACCTCGTGCTCTGCCCTGTCAAACAGTGGACAGAGAGAACACAGCTGATACAGAGACAAGAAAGCTGCACGAATTTCAGATGTTCACAAAAATGTTCCTGGAGGCCCAAGGAAGGACTGTGGCACCCAAGATGCAAGAATGATCAGGAAAGCAAAGACAAATAACACAGGTTATGAAGCTGATATGCTTAAAGTGCTTTCAGATCTAGTGGTGAATTATGCTACCATATTCAGGCACTTTACTTCTGGGTCAGAGTGGCTGTGTACTGGTTGAACAAGGGTTCAGTTACATGTGTTGACATCACAGCTCCAGTTGGTCCCTTTAGTCTTTCCTGCATGTCCCACAGGTGGTGTATCCCTCCCAAGAGCGATATGGATGCACCCACACTCTCTCTGCCTGTCCTAGCCCCAGATCTGGAAATGGGAAAGTACACTGGAGAAGCATTGACACTCAGTGAATGTGAGCCAGGATGGATCCAGATGCAGTTTTATCTTGGCACGTGCCCAAGGGCTCTGAAGCACAGAAGCATTAATGACTTCATGGTACCATTGCAAAAAGATGGCGTATGTCTCCACATCAAAAATACAGCAATGTTGCTTTTGTCTGTCAAGGACTTGCTGGGAAGACACTAACCAGACTGACCCAATTTCTATGTCTAAATTAACCCTTTATTGTCACAGAGAGCCCTTCAATAAGTTTCCATAGCCTGTCTTGGATCAAGTATGGTTCTGCTTTTCCCAGCCCTGTTGTTTGAAAGGGAACTTCACAGCACTTGTGTCTAGAAATACAGATAAGTATTCTAGCTTTTACTGTCCTATTTGTTTGTTTGTGCTCATCTGTTTGAAACAGCCCTTTGCCAGGTTTCTGTTCCTCCCATCAGATGGATTCTTCATTATCCATTATCATTCCAATAGACCTTTTCTGTCTCCATTCCAGTTTAAAATGCATTTCTGTGAATACAAATGACTAGAACTATGAAAAATATTCTACCCTAGCTCGTACCGATGCCTTGTACAATGTAGAAGGCAGAAGCATTTCCTTCTATTCAGTGAAAATGATAGTCTGGAATTGTTTTTTTCTCTTTCTACAGCCATGTCACACAGGCAAGCTCCCTGCCATCCTTTAGTTGACTGTTTTATTCTGTTTCATATGCTGCTTTTTTACCTCCCGCTGATAAACATGCAGTTTTTTGAAAATGCTTTTGCCAGCAGTTATCAAGTGGATCCCTGTATGTGTTGCACTAAGCAAGCCCATGGCTGTTGCTGTCTTAGAGGCCAGAGAGGTCATACTTTCTGTGCAGTACGTTAGTCCTCAGCAGTATCTTCCTTTGGCAGTCAGCTAGAATATCATGAGTACACACCTTGTCCTCTCAGTAATGACAGCACTGTGCAGGATCAAGTCCCAAGGCTGATGGGTATGCAACGCCACTGGTTATAACTCCATCTTGGGGATTTCCTTTTCAATATATACCCATTTTAGTCTTCTAGCTAGTTTCTGCCTTACCTGTCTTCCTGTCCCTATATTAACAACCTTCCTGAACTCCTTAAACAATAATTTGTGGTAAAGTACTGAATGATTTACCATAATCTACACTCTCAGAAAGATGTCATTTACTTTAAAAGAAAGTTATCTTGTTGAATGTAAACAACACCAGACTAACTCAGTATACACCTCTGATAAAGAAAACCACATTACAGTTTAGCTCTCCTTCCGTTGCCTCCACAGCTGATTGTTTCTGACTTTAATAATCTATGCTAAGGGTTCCTGCAGGGGTGATTGAACTGCTGGGAAAGTGGTCACCCAGCTCACTTTGTCTGTTCCCTCCCCACAAACGGTCCGTAATTAGATGTGCTATCTGCAGTCAGAGGGCAGATTCTGTCATCTTCACACCACACACTCCCAAACTGATAAAGCCATCAACAATGTCTACTCTCAACTTGCAGTTTCATGTGTGCTTCTTTTGGTGTTTTAGCTGATCCCTTTTCCCCCTCCCTCTCCTTCATTTCACTGCAATCAGCAGCCCAAACTCTGCTTTTACTTGGAATATGGCAATGAAATTACCATTCCCACTCTCATTTGTGATTAGGTACACTGTCATTACCCCCATCATCTGCCTTTCTACAGAAACCTATGGTATTAATTTAGTATACAGGATATTTCCGTTTTCATCTTTAATTATCCTCCTCAGCGTATAATGGCCCCTGTCTTTCTTTCTTTGTTCCTCTCTTGATAGCTGATGAATACATCATTGAACTTGGTTTTGTTTTCCTTCCAAGGTGAAGCTTAATTTGCCTTTTGACTAAATTTATTTCTTTCTTCCCCCCTAGCCTTCCTGACAGAGCCCTCTTAGCTTATCACCTCCTTTTTGTGCTACAATTCTGTTTGTCCTTTTAACATCCCTGATGGATATATTTATAAGTTTAGGAGGTCTGTAACCCATTCCTAGCAATCTTTTCCTCCTTGCTTGGAAGTCTGGCTCTGGGAAGCAGCAGCACTTAGCCCCCATGTAATTCTGCTTGTGCTCAAATCCACAAGCTGCACTTCCCAGTGAATCTCACCAAGTTGTACCCAGTTTCTCAAAATTTCTTCCCATAAAACTGAAAATATGGTTTTGCATGTCACGTAATCCAGTGTGATCTGATTCAATTGCTTCAGTCCAGCATTACCTCCTACAACCAGGTATTTTATAAGGTACTCCTGGCTTTCCAAAATTAGCTGTCACATTCCACATTTGTGATCCTAGCATGTTCATTTTTTAAGGATATCCATATATCAGAGCTGTCCGTTATGTGATACAGCCTTACAGGATTTGTGAGTTATATATTCTTTAGGGATGATGAAGAAAAATAGGGACAAGTTAACTCCTAAATGCCAAATCTCAAGCCAAATGTTAAAAATGAACATCTGGAGAGTTTTTAATATGTCAGTTTTCAAACTCGTGTTGTGGCCTTGAATTTTAGACATTTGACACTGCCATGGTGACTTCTGCGTGGGGGCTAATTTGACCCCACGTCATCTTATATTTTAGATTCCTTTATGGAAATTACTTGGAGCACACTGCAAACTGTACAAGGTTATTGTGTTGGACAGCAGCTTCTCCCTTTGATTCTCCAATGATTTTATGTAGGGATGGACATAACTATGCTCATGGTGACTACTGCTTTCCCCTATCGTGAGCCATGCAGCATGTGCTTTGCAACACTGTGCTCAGAACAGAAAGGATCGTTGCCATCATCCATCCCCTCAGATGAATAGTTAGGTCTCAAACCAGTAAGTTGTCAGCGTTATTTTGATAGCAAAAAGAATAAAGAGGATATTGGCAAAATTCCCAGTGACAGGTATGTTAAGAAACACAACCCTTCAGAAGTGAGAAGAACAGGACGTCACTCACTTCGCACATAATTTAAAAATTATTTGTTCTTTTGCTTTATATTCCTGTAAATCTGCTGAGTCATAAAAATTTCATCTGTGTTAGGAGTTTTTTTCTTGTTGCCCTGTGTGATATATCGTGCTGTGTGTCTTTTATTAAGGATATTACTCACATCTTGTAGCTGTGTTGGTCTGGATGATCAAAATTATCAGCAAATTTCTGTGTTTCCCAGCTGTTCAGGGCCTTGCACATGCTCCTGAATTGTGTCAGACCAAGAAACTGCCCTATAGCTTTTCATTCTGAACTCTTACTGTAGCAGTTAGAGAGACGCCTTTGTCATACAGATCTTAATGAATCAGGAGCCTTTATGTACACAGTCATTAAATTCTGTCACTATTTGCAATAATGGAATCCTTAGGTATTTTTAAATATCTCACTGAAAATAATGTAGGAATTTTCAGGATCAAAAGTTTCAAAGTTTAAAGTATCCTCAGCAGCAATGAAACCAAGTAGCGGTGACACATATACTGTTTTGTTTAGCTATTCCTGAAGAAGAAATAATACTGTATAGACACAGAGTTCAAAACAGGAAATGCAGATGGTGCTAAGGCAAATGGTACAATGCTGTCATACATTTGTGGGAAAGAACAGAAAGAATCAGTTTTAGGACATCTGATAGCGGGAGTCCTGTGTTCTGGTGTCCTCAACTGCACTGAGTCTTAATGACACTCGTGTCCTTAATCACATTTCCCTTACTCCAAATCACCCTGCTCATTTCAACAAGACTACTTTGTATTCATTACTGTTTAGTATAAGGCATATTACAATTTGGCCCTAATTTAGTAACGATTTAGTTAACAGTGTGCATTCTGAATGATAGCTACGGGTCTCCGTTTTCTAAGCGCACAGCAATAGTGCTGACTGGTAATATTTCAATTCACAGTGATAATATTAATTTAATTTCAGTTATAATGTTTATTCAGGTCATATTCACTTGATATTGCCCACCCATTTGTGCTGCGGAAGCAGTGGAGAAATAAAGACCATCTGATCCAATGAGTTATGCATTCTCCATGTCTAGCACTGCTTACTTGTAATAGTATTTCATTTACTTGCTTTGGCACCATCTTGTCTATCAGTCAGAACCAGAATCTGAGTCTAGATATAAAGAGACTAATATTCTTGCTTACTGCCACAGAGATGGCCTGTCCTGGCCTGGCACGGATTCTGAAGCAGAGCACTTCAATAAATAGCTTATGGGAAAGTACCATGTGTAAGAGAAGAAGGTATTCTGTGTGGCTCCCTTACTGTGACAAATTACTGTTCTATCCCCAAGCAGTTGTCTCCAAATGAAGACAAATAGTTGCCAGGTACTCTCAGTTAACTTCACAGTAGTGCTCTGGATCTTACAAGTCATCTCGTGTTCTGTGTTTTTAGGATTTTTTTTACTTTCAACTTTTACAAAACGGACTCCAGTCTTGTAACTGTAACTTGCCACTTGAACTTTGTCTTTGAACTTCATGCCAGCGGTGTTAGACTTACAGGAACAGTGAAAAGAAGGTGTAATCCATCATAGATGACAAGCATTTGTTTTAAATCAAAGTTCTCTAATTTTAGCAATAAGCCTAAATGTTGGAATAAGCAAAACCAGTGATATTTTTTCTTAAAAGTGGTTAAGATACCACAAAGCTACCAATTTCACTAATCTTTCAATCTCTGGACACAGATTTCAAAGAGGGATGAGGCCAGATGACTTCAGGCAATTCTCCGAGAGAGAAGGTATTAACTTCAAGGAAGTCTAAGTATCACACTCAATCCACAGCCTGTCCAGAAGTAGAATTACGGCGAGCTCTCTGTTCTCTCTGCCGCTATTTATCTCCTCACTTCAGAGCACATAGCACTAATACAGCAATAGCCAATCTGTGTGAATAAATACCTCGGCGTGCTGCTGTGCATGTTGAAAAGAAATTATAACCCCCTCAGAGTTTCCCAGCCAGGAGTTTGTGTTGTCATTTATTCATAGTTTGCTTCTAGGGTAGTTCACATGCAAATGGCACAACAAAGACCCTCCGATGCAATGGGAATATGCTAAAGTCTTCAGAGTCATGTTCTACTGCTGGAGGAAACAGTGCTGAGTCAGCACTCCCCCCTCACCCCCACACATGCCGGCAGGGAGCGAAAACTATTTAAGCGCATCCTACCACATGTGTAGAGTCGATGCGATCATTCCAGTCTCGCTGTACACCAGCCACGAAAGCTCACTGATAGCACCACCAGGCATTTCCTAAGCTCTTCAAAAATTATCACCTGCCTTTCCCCCTTTCAATCTCCAGACAGTAGAAGGTGTTAAGAAAAGAAAGGATGCACTTTCCAGAAAGACAAGTTTGTCTACTTTGGCTCTCTGAGAGCTACTCACTAGTTTAACTCGCATGCTCCCTTACGTTGCTTAGAGTCTTTTCTGTACCCCAGAAGGTAGGAGAGTACAACAGATAGCATCTACTTTTGACTTGATGGCCAAATTGAGAAACAAAGTCTAAGTGGATGCAAGATCCCTATCAGTGAGTGGATGTGAGGCTTAGGGATTCTCACCAAGCCCAAGCAAGTTTAAGCAAGCTGAGTTTAAATGCTAAGGGTGGCAGAAGAAGGTGCTATACCAGGTTAGATTCCCTGGAACTAACTGAGGCCTGATCCAAAATTCAAAGGCTTAATGGCCTTTGAAGCAGATCTTGCATTCCCACCTGGACCTAGTGATGTGGTTAGCTGCCAAAGCTGGTATGCTGCCATTGCTGGATGATATTTTCAGATGTGGTCAAGCAAATAGCTTGATTTCCTGAAGTGTTCAGTACTCACTGCCACTAAAGACAGCGAATCTGCAGCTGCATAATATATATACAGGCAGTTCCGGCTGAGTGCTCCAGCTCAGAAACTTCATTCACACTGCACACTGTTCAAACAACAATGCCCAAGTCCAAGGATTAACTCTACACACAAGATCCATACGTGCAATTACTCATCCATCCTTTTTCTCCTTTCTTCTCCCCCTGATTCCAGACCCACTAACCATCTTGGAGGCTGAAGATTCTTAAGCACAAGTGAAGACTGGCATGGATGACTGGCACGGATGACGGCACTGACAGCTTTCCACGTCTCTACCAAGATGTCACATTCGTGGGGGAAGAGAACAGCCGGTTTCTCTGCCCATGTTACTCGCAGCCTTTGCGGAGACTGTCAGCAAGGTCACCAGTTAGGAGCAATTGTGATGCAGTGTTCACATGTGTGCTGCAAGACCTGCTGATTAGGAGCTGCTGAAACCACCCGCTCATTTCACAATATTTGAACAGTAAGTTTCCATACTGAGCATTTTTGTCAACAAGCTGAGGAATTGATTGATGGGGCGTTCACATCCTGCACAGTGATTATCGTCAGCCGTAACTCTTCAACCTGTAATGGGGTGAACGCTGCTGTTAATTTACAAGGATGTGATGCCACATGCAGACAGTGTCCAGGTAAGACTGGCTGTGCCCACCTTGAGCGATGCGCTTGTACTCTCAGAGCTCCCGTGAACAGTGAATTGCGACAAACACACAGGCTGTGTGAAAGAAGAGCGTGACACGAACCGAGTGGGGGGAAAACCAGAAGAAATGTGCTGGCAAGCACAAAAGTAGAGAACAGAAAACTCTGAAAGCTGGCTTGTACTCTGCATGAAAAACATTCCTACTATTCACTAAGCCTATGGAAGCGCAAGGGGATGGCAATGATGCGACGTGGTGAAGGGTTCGTGTTTGTGTGCTAGAAGATAGTCTTAGAGGAAGCAGAAAAGAGTATCAAAGTGTATGTCAGAGTAGTGTTCTCAAATCCCTTCACGCTGAGCCCTTGCACGACTGGTGGATACACACTGAAATAGCCACTGTACTGCCTGTTCTGCTGCTGATGCAGGACAGCAGAGTCGACCATTTGGAGAGTTCTTCCCCAATCGTTGTTTGCTCTGTTGTGCTCCATCAGCAGCTGCTTGCTGACCAAACCCATCCTCCCTAAGGACATCTGCAATATAGTGACAGTTTCTTTTCCTCAGTACACCCTGGATGACAGTGGCAAGCATGTGCATTCACTGCCACTGGTTTGGCTTTCTCCTCCTGGGCCACTAACTCACTCTCAGTCAAGAGCCCACACCTTACCCTGGTTTTTGCTCCTTTGCCATGCTGCAATGAGAAGAACTTCTAAGACCTATTTTTAACACATTTATTCTGAAAATATGCCTATCTTTCACCAGGCATGTGTAAGAATTGCTTGATTTTGCAGCACCAAATCTGAAAACATAACGCCACCTCTAGTTCCTTCCATTTGCCACTTTATTTCAGTATAAATTACACTACTTCCTCTACAATGCGAGGGCATCTTCCCCATCATTTTCCTATCCCATTCTCAATTTTCTGCCTTTTTTTGGGTGGCCCATATGTTTGCCTACAGCGGTTCACCACAGCCACAGCCTCATTCTGCAGCAAGCTGGAATCACAGCACTACACTTGAAACACTAGAGGTTGCTAAAGCTTATGTTGTTCTTTGAGTTTTCACCAGCGAAACAACATGACAGGTCTTACCGAAGTTATGGTGGGACAAATCCTCCTACTCAAAACATACCTAAACCAGCACTAAACAATTCATTCTCTGAAATGTCTTGCTCCTTAATGGTTAACAAAATGCCCAACAAAGGGTCCAGGGTGTAACAGGCACCTATGATAAATACAGGATATTTAGGATACAGGAAATTGAGGGTAAATGCAGGATCAAGGATTTAATCTTTAGGATCTACTTACATTTTGTCAGACATGAAAGTTGCTGACTTAAGAATAGTTGGTTACCTTGGTTTAAAATACATATTTCAAGAATATTGCCAGAAAAACAGCGTATATCTACATTTTAGAAAGTACTGTTATGTAAATTAACAATTTTACATCACACCAGATACGCATGCCGTATACATGACATTGTGCCTCGTGTCAGACAGTATCTCCACGAGGTACTTCTCCGGATGGCTTCTTGAACCTTACATTGTAAGATTCTCAGTGGGTTAAAGAGTAGGTCCTGTAAAAACTGAGATATTGAGTGGTGATTTAAGTATGTCTCCTACACACAAGGCCTCAGCTAACAAAGGGCAACCAACCACGTTCTATTACCATTCTTCTGATTAGCAAAATCAGAACAAGTTGATCACCTAAGAAGGGGAGACTGTGCTGGAGCACTAGCCATGACCACGGTGATGGATTCACAGCTGCATGAGAATCCCAGCTGGACCAGTTTTGTTCTCTAGCATTCCAGCTCCTGGCGTCAAGTTATTACACAAGGAACTCGTGTTGAAAAAAAGACTGCTTATCCAAAAAATTATAATGTGACACATACCTGCCATGCCCCTCAGAATGAAAAACAGAGAAAGACATTCCAAAGGGTTATTTTTAGTAACTGCATGGTTTCATAGGCTTAATTTATAAGTAGTGAACACTTGGGGCTGCCAATCTGTGAATAGTCTTCGGAGAAGCTGCTTGGGCCCCTTTCCAACCACTTTTCCTGACAGGAATTTCTAGGCGGGGGATAGGGAGTTTATGACCAACTCACCCTGACATCTGGGCTAGAGGAAGCTAGCAGGCCGCCTTTGCTCCCAGCAATTCCAGTGGCTTCCAGTACAACCCAAAGTCCCCCAGAATATTCTTGTCTCAGGAAGGGAAAGCAACCCCATAGAAGAGAGCCTGAGTATGGCAGCGAAAGCCGGCCCCCACGTCCAGGAGAATGCACATGCAGGGGAATGGCAGGGCCAGCTGGCTGGACAAGGCCTGGCTGTGGCAGGCAGGATGTCCCGTGCGATGACATTGCTTGGAAGGCTGCCCAGCTTGCATGAGCCCATCACATAGCTTCTGAGCATTCGCACGGGCTATATTTAGACAGGGAGAATAATAGATGAGACATATGGTGACTGATTCTCCTTCAACCTCATCTGCTGATGCACATGAGCAGACGCCCATCGGTTTCGGTGGCTAGAGCCCTCCACTTCAGCATGACTGACTCCACAGTGCCATGGCAGTGAAGTTCAGCCCAAGTCAGAAAGCACGCAGTTTTGTTCTGTGTGCAACTGAAGCTATAAAAATAGCAGGGGAAAGATCAGCTGCCTCAGCTCCTCCCTTCCTGCACGGGCCCGTTAACGCACTGTAAGCCTTTTCTGCTTGACTGGTATTGCTGAGCTTCTGCAAAGAAATTTATGTTATAAATAAACTTCGTTACTAGGGTTGGTCAGAGCTGAGTCGCTGGTCGGAGACTAAAGCAAAGTCCTTCTGATGGGTCAGTCATTCTTTGCACTTTAAACTTACATAGCTGGAGAAAGAAAAGCTGAAAGCATCTTGGGTTGGGCCCAACTCCTTGTCTTGAAAGAGCTATGGAAAGCAGTGCAAAATTGTTTACAATGCAAATGAACAATCAGTTTGCGCCTGTTCCTTGGCCATTATGTGAAACAGGCCCTGCTTTGGAGCACTGCTGATGTCTGTATAGTCACAGAGCAGAGATTGATTTGCTTCTCAGCTCCAGCAATTAACTGCTACAGATGTCAGACAATTACGCTGGATGACTTTGCTGCATCTTTGTTAGTGTTCTTCTTTTGTTGGAGTTGCCGAATTTGAAAGCTGCCAAGAAACTCCACTTGAAGTGCCTGAGATCAGAAACAAGCCCCGGGCAGCAACACGGCATGATGCTGGAATAAATAAAGTTGACTCATGACCGATCTAGATCAGAAGCCCTCACAGTGTTTTATGCAAAAATAAATAAATAGATCTCTGAAGTTAACTGATTGCTCCATGCTGGGCAGACTCAGCATTTGGTTTAACGTTTGCCGCAACAGCAAGAAAGCAGGCAGAATACTGCCCTGCAGCTCTGCTCTTCCCAACAGAAGAGAACCCAAGCAGGTATGCCGGCTTCCTACCACCTGCCCTCCCCACCTCCTCTGATGAGACATGTCAGCACAGAGCAGAAAGCACAGCCTCAGGCATCTCTGAGTTACACAGACGGCTGAACAGTCCCCAGCTGGCCCAGGATCAGAGGGATGGACTTCAGCTGCTTAAAACCACCTTTCTCACTGCAGATGGTTTTCAGGTGTGCAGAGGGTGAAATAGGTGGGGTCGAGAAGCTATCCTTAACTACAGCTTGGGATTCAGTCTCCAACTCCTTATGTCGAGATGTACCTTCTGGGACCTGGCTAACATGGACATCCAGTGGTACTCTGCCTGTCTTCCTATGTTCCCTTGCCAAGCCTTCAGCTGCTCTTCCCTTCATGCTCCACTGATACGGGTTCTCAGTTAAAACAGAGTGAGCCCAATGCTCGCAGTAGCGATTTTAATATAACAGGACATAGGATCGCGGCTGTCCTCGGGCACAGTTCATACCTGCTGAATTTGGAACACAACAAGCATAAGCTACAGGCATTTGAGGCAAACAAAAACAAGGCATTAACATCAGGCCTAGCTTGTGGCCTGGTTTATCTTGCAGGACCCCACACTCACACATTTTAAATACTGAAGCCTTGACGTGAATGCAATACTTTGGTGATGGAGAAGCAGTCCCTTTCAGACAAGACTTTGCTGTTCTAGTCATCAGTTTCTGGGCTACGGTCTGAACACCTGACTTGAAGCCCTTCAGTGGAGTACTAGCTGCAGAGCATCTCCTGTGGTGACTGCAAGGAAAACACAGTGATTTTATCAATTCATAACAATTTCACCCACTTTGACAGTGGTAAGTGAGGGAAGATAACTTTTTAGGCTATGGTGAATTACCGATGAAGTAATTTTGAGAGGTCCTTGTGTTTCATTCTGCTGTGAGTAGCACAAGCAGAAAATGCAATACAGAACCATAGTCATGGTTTAAAGTTATTTGAAGTTATTTAAAAATTCTCAATCTGAGTCCAGTAGAATTTGTTTCTGAGCGGGCATGGCATTTCTGTATTGTGCTGTGAGTGACCGCTGCTGGGAACTGAGTAAGCTTTAAGGTCCCTTCCAACCCAAACCATTCCATGATCCTGTGATTTATCTCAAGATTTTCAAGATGGGTTAGCCTTTTTACTCTGACTGCTATGAGGTCACTGCCCTAAGACATCACTGCCTTCCCTGATGTACAGGCTAGGGACAATATACTTTCCATTTCATCTGATCACTCTTTCAGGTTGGATTTTGGTTAAAGATCACCCTGGATGCAGATCTCCATTGCCTCATCCGTGTTGCACTACAGCACAGAATCACCGATCAGCCAGACCTGTCCCCAGAGTGATTTTTTACCGTTTGCTTCAGGCCCTGTTTGTCATGATCTCAGCTGGTCTGCACACAAGCACTGGACCTGCTCAGATTCCAGAGAAGGCACGCATGCAGAGGTCCTCCATGCAAAGGCGTGGTCTCATCGATCTTGCACCTGTCGCTGAGCACAGAGGAAAGAGTAAGAATCTGTGGTCAGCCTGGAGGAGCCACAGTCAGTGCCCACTGCCTCCCAGGAAGCCTGGCTGTAGCCTGAGCTGGGAGACTTGAGATGCCAGTTGGATCCCTGGGGAATATCTGGGACGGTGTTTTACGTAATGACAATCCATTTTTCTGAAGAAAGTGGAAAGCGTGAGGACAATGGTCAGACCACTGCATCCGAGTGGACCACAGTCAGAAAGTAGGTGTGGGACACATAATTTTCCGGGAACACAGAAACCTTGAATTGCTGATAACTGCTCCCAATCTGCGGATCTGTGCTTCCCAAACTCCCTCTCTGAAAGGCTGGCACACATGGCCAGGCTCATCATGCCCGTAGGCCTGTCTCCAGGTCTCTCTATGCCCCGGGATGTGGTACATCTTCTAAACTCGTACTGGAACCAGATGGTAGCAATTTTCAGAACACAGACACTGGCACTGACAACAAATCAGACATTTGTTACTCCAAAGAGATTTTACTGAAAAGAGCAACAGCCTTTACCCATCTCCCTGGCAACTTCCAGAAAACAGGTAAGCATGAATCATGCTTCTAATCTCAGCTGTTGCATTAGGGATTAAGGACTTGATCATGAGCCAGGGAAACAGTCCCCCCTTGACGTTGCAGCTGCACAAGCCCATGACTCCATTGCACCCACAAATACCACGTGCTATAAAAGAATCGGACCGTGCTTGTTTGGAGGTCCCTTGGCTTGAAGGGGAGATTTCACCAACTGGAAACAGGATGGTTTCTCAATACCCAGCAGAATATTAGTCTGCAAAGAGTGATGATGGCCAGTTGGCCACCTTACCATCCCGAGGAGCGTGCCTGCACATCCTGTCATCTCCAGCCACTTGCCTTCTCACACTGTGAATTATTATTCCTCGGGCCCAGTGGTGGCTCCCAGTAACTTTTTCAAACCAGAAAGCCATCTTCCTTGGGAATCAACTCCACAGGGCAGCAGGATTAACATTCCTATGCATAAACATAAGTAACAAGCAAAATAAAAGAACTGACATAGACACAATACAACCTGGGATGTGATTAAGGGCATTAGCACAGGAATTGTCATACTAAATTGGAAAGGGTATGGCTGGGGATTCATGTGAAACCTCGCATTGCCACATATGGCAGGAACACTTAAATCCGGTACTGAAGGTCATGGAGCCACAGCCTCCTCATCAGTTCTTCTTTGGAAACATGGAAATCTTTGGAAAGGAAACTAAACACAACAGAGATGTCTCCATGTTGCAAGCCAGAAAAAAAGGAAAAATATTGAGAAGTCTGATGTTTTTTATAAGGAATGACTGTGAGTTCACATATACAGCAGAAGCACAGACCAACCAGCACACATGAGCATGTCTTCACATGCTCGTTGTTGCTAGCAGAGCAATATTGTCCTGAAAGATGCGCAGTATTTACAGCATACCTGATAGCTAGACTTGTGCCAGCGGTGCTCACCTCGTGTATAAACAATACAGTTCCCGAGACTAAACAAAATTTGTTGTACTGTTGAAAACAATGTAGAGCTTTTCCTCCCTTCTTGAAAAATGGGCACTTGAAGCTTCTAAGTTTGTGACAATACTGTTTTTCAGTGTTCCTGATACGTAATTAAATGAACCAAATTGTTGGGTGTATCGTGTATCTAGGGCAGGACACCTAGGCAGAGTATTGCAGCAAGTTCATTAGGCACATGATAGGAAAGCATTACATGCACTTGTTTGGCAGGAATATTTTATTCAAAACTATGTAAGAGCTGAATGGGTAGATTTTAATCTAGTGTCTAAAATTCACTCTTCTCAGAGGGCAAAATTATGATAGTCACCTGTAGATAGAAAAGGAGTTGATGTGAAAGAGGAGAATTAAAAATTGAAACCTTAAGTCAGTCAGTGATATCCAAGTAGCTATGGACAAAGCCTTCAAGTGTGGTACCAGGCCAAATGAAATATCCAGATCCTGCCACTCCTGCTTCCCAGCAGTTCCCTTCCTTCCACAGCAGTCTCTCCCACTCCTTCCTATACGATCTTGCCTCTGTCCATGTACGTAGGTAGAGGCAACAGTGCCAAGGAGCTTGAGCAAGAGGTAGCTGGCAAGATGTGGCACAGGCACAGTGTGAGGAGGCTCTGTAAAGTCCCTAAGCAGACCATGACAGAATCGTCATGGCAAAAATCATCCTGAGCTTTCCACGGGTCCTCTCAGCACAGTTTAGGCACTTCTAAATGCTTCTGCGTACTTTTAACTTGCATGGGCAAAAATAGCTCCTCTCTGGGCCAGACAATGAATCTTTTCAGTAGAGAGCAGCTATTTGTGGACAGGTCCAGCTGCACAGGAGGGCTTCTCAGGGTGCAGGAGTTCCTCACCCCGACAGGCATAAAGCTTGGAGGGGTAAGAAGCTGCTCACTTTGAGTAAGTTTTTATCAGAAGCTGAAAAGCAGAGAAATGAATCTGTGCACCCTATTTCCTGATGTTCTCTATGCAGTTCAGTGCAGTGCAGGCCTCCCAAAAAAACCCTTTGGAAGAGTTTTTAGAAAGCGTGTGGACTTTACCCTACAAAACACATCAGAAAACGCTAAAATAAGGTTGGATTACCATGAATACCTAGACTCAGGCAACCCCTTTCGATGTTTCCTCTCCAACACCTCTGCCTCAAGAGCCTGTAAGGTAACATGTCCAAACCCCGGCCTGTGCACCAAAATAAAATCTTCACCCTACAAAAGCACATACCACTTCCACTACGCACTTTCATGCTAAGGCAAGTTGGGGAGGCCGTAATGGGCTCTACTAGGCACTCCCTGAAAGTGCGTATGTGACATTCCTTTTCTCCCCTGGAAAACGTCAGAGAAAGTCGGAGAAATTGCTTCCCACCTGATCCTCCTAGCACCAGTGATTTTCTGGCTTGACAACGTAAGAAGAGTGAGCAGAGAGGACCCTTGATAGAGCAAGCCTTAACTCCACAGCAAGGAGCACTGGCTGCCAGTCAGCACAACGCCGGTGGTACGGAGCGGAGCAGGGCGAGCATGGGCTGGGATGTGGGCACTGAAAGCTGGAATGCTGTGCGGAGCAGCTGGGCCATGGGGAGCTTTGGCATGAGTGGGAGGAAGGGACTGATACAAGAGCTTTTGGGATGCTTTTTTTTTTTTCCTGGCGTTCTTTTTGCCCTCCCCCAAGCCGAGTGGGCAATGCAGAGCAAGACGCGAGCTTCAGAGTGTGTGTGAAGGGTGAAAAAGGAGCAGATAAAGAACAGGTTCCTGCCTCAGGTAGGAAAGCTGTTGGCACCCCAGAGAATACAAGTAGAGAAATATAAACAAAAGGCACAGTTGTGCAAAGCCTTGGAACTGAAACAAGCATGTAGCTCATCTTTGACACACCATGTAAGTGAAAAGTAGTTCACATTCCTAATGCAGTAACAGCTGGCTTGTGCCGTGCATACTAGGTCCATCTTCAGTCTTACCCAGACAGGCACCATGCCCTCTTGTTGCTGGGAAGCCCACTAACGTACATCTGGAGTGAATGTAAATGCCTATGACTACTCACAGTCCCCTGCCACAGAATGGCAGTCGTCATTAACTAAGCAAGCGCCGGTGGCCTTGGCAGCTAGGAGTAGGACACTGCTTTATATGACAAAAGGAGCATATTTCTCCAATATTACTACCTATAGTTCCTGACAAGATAATGCTTTTGGAAAAAAATGCCAGTAAAGCTACAAGCTTGTTAAATATTACCTTTAAGCAATTTAATGTCTTGCATGGGATCTGCTTTTTTGTCCTTGGCTGTCTCAGTGATGGGTTCTTCAAACAGCCAGCACAAGGGATAACCAGTGTTGTGTACGCAACTGCAGTTAAAGCTTAAACCCCCTAGTAATTCCTTTCATTCACATGTTTTTAGCTAAAATGCTGTCTTTCAGAGGAAGCTGAAAACAACCTTTAGAAAATGTCACAAAGAAATATCCTCTTCTGAAACTTGTCAGTGGACTTCGGCTCACACCCCTATTTTGGCAATAACAGCACCTACTCCAATTAAAAAGCCATCGTTTCCTCTAAAACTGACTTAGCCAGAGGCATTGAGGTGAGTCAAATGGCAGAACTGCAGTTTTGAAAAAAGTGGTATTTCATTTTATTCCAGTAGGGCAGAGACATTCAGTAGACATATATAATAAGAAAGGGAAAAAATGGATAAACCAAGTAATTAGTTAAAAAACTCAATGGATCTACTCTACATTGAAAAATGGACTAAAGGCACATGAAATATGGTTTTATGGGAAATAACTAAGGAGTAATCTTCCACTTCAAGAATAAAAAGAGGAAGAAAATACGGGTTACGGTCTTCAATAAAATTCTTTTAGAAATCACGTTTCCGTAGAACCATAAAAAAAAGCTGCTGTCATCGTCATTTATCTTATTATGTTGCTCCAAGGTAGAACACAGTCACCAACTCTTTGTATGCTGCAACTGTGTGTACACTGAAGTCTGAATTCCCTGCGTTTAATCTTTCATTTGAGAATAACGTGATGACTGTATCTTGAGCTACTCTAAAGACTGTGTATGATTTTTGTGGGGAAATGTACTCCTAATGACTTACAAGGAAAGCAGGTCATAGGTACTACATGATGTCTTAGTAGGGACTGTAATTAAAGTGGAATACCTTTCCCAGCTTTCCGTGCTCGGCACTTGTAGCTGTAACACTGAAGCACAGGCTGCTCTTCAAAAAGCATGGCAGAGCATGACAAAAACCTTCTCTCCAACAGACAGTGAGGGATCGCTCCGATATTTTTCCTGGTAAGTCAGGTTTTCATTGAAAACCCATGGTCCGTAGCGCCGACTTGTGCACAATCTTTCTTGGCCCAATTTCTGCTACATAACAATCAGCAATAGGACATAACCATACCTCTTGTATACTACTGCAGGACACTACTTGCCATCCTTATAGGAATATAAAAAAGGTAGATGGCATCTGTTTAGATCAAAGAAGCACTTATATGTGACAGCACATATTTGTAAAAACCAGTTAATCTGAAACACTACCTTTTTTACAGAACAAACATAAACCTTTCAAATGAGAGTTATACTCCCTCCCTATCTGGACAAGCTGGGGTATTTCCCACGGGCGACACCTGTGTCCACAGAGATACACATTTAGAAAAACTGTTCCAAATATTTGCAGTCAAATGATTACTAACAATTCTGGGCATTGCATTCAGACTTTAGCAAGTTAACCGTTTCTGTCTTATCTGAAACCCAGGTAGGCTTTATTTCTATGGGAGTTCCATAGCAGAAAGAAAAATAAAGTCAGGAATTTTAAATGTCACATGTGAACTGGATTTGCTCAATCAATATTTAGCATTGAATATTGAAAATCAGTCCATGGTCTATGGACCATCTGTTCAAAACCAAGCAGTCCGAGTATTTTCCACCAGGAATTTTGAAGGCTTTGACGTTTTGTCTTCCAGATAAAGGCAAAATTACTTTCTAGAAATGAATAACAAACTGTGGAGGAACATCAACAGAGGTATGTACATCACATACTAAAATTACATTTTGTTTTTTTTTCTCCCAAACTGTCATAGGTAAAATATGTTAGCTCTTTTAAAAAGGATTTGTTAAACAAAAGAATCTCTCTCTCTGTCCTCTTTTTATCTTCCTCTGCACCTCCCAAGGTTTGTGACTTACAAATTAAGAACAATAAATTTTCAAGATGTACAGAATTCCAATTTTCATTCAGAAAATGGCTAACCAGGAGATGTAATTTTTTTGCCGAAGTTTTAAAACATTTTGATTTTTTTCTAGCACATAGTAGAAACACTGGGGAACCTTGAAAGCAGACGCAAATTTATATCTGCGTCTAAGCAGGACACAGTGTGTCGCTGCAGAACTTTCTGGAAGCCCCTTTTTTGGAGCCACTCGTTCTAGGCTACACTGGGCGTTCGTTCAACAAGGGCCTCAAAAGGCACAGAAAATGCATTTGACTTACAGGCAGCTTGCCCACGTGGTATCTTGGACTGGTACAGCTAGGAGTCTCTCTGGTAGAGGAGTTGGTTAAGATGGGTGGGTTGTGTGTTTCTGGAAGGGTACATCTATCAGGCAATAAAGAAAAATGAAGCATTTTCAAACTTTTGACAAGTAAAATTCCTTAGGGGGCTGCTGATGAAGAACTCTCCTGTACCTCTTCAAACTCTGGGGTTACCAGAAATATAAAGCTGAGAGTGGCTGCTATTTCTAAAACATTTGAGGAAAAATTAAATGAGCAGAGGGTACACTTGCTGCTCTGCCAGGAAGCTTAGACCAGAGGAAATGAGCCTTGGGAAGGACACAGTGAACAAAACCACAGCCAGGTGATGTGAAAACTGGTGAAACACTGCTAACACAGGAAGGCATGTGGCTCCAAGGATGACAAAGAGGTGTAGGAAGAACAAAAGACAGACACCAGTTACAATCTGCTACAATTAAACTCTACTCTGACAAGACACAGGAGGAAAAAAGAGAACCCAACCCATAATCCAAAACCCAAGGAGCACAAAGTATGTCATCCGCTGAATTACATGTGTGAGCTGAGGAGTGGACAGGAGCTGGCAGAAATCAAGGGTGAGTAACTCTGACAGTGACTCAAGGGATGGGAACTCTAACCTAGGTACAGACAAAAAGATGGGATGAGGCTTTTCTGATTGCTGTGATAAGGATATTCTAACCCCGCCAGGGAGATCAGCCTCCTCTAGGACACTTAACAACACGAACCAGTGCAATGCTATGGCAACAAAGCAGTTCAGGGCCGAGACAGGGCGAATGAGGGTGGAATGAACGCAGGGAAAGTTTTCAGTAGTGCGCCAAGAGCAAGGCATGGGGGCAGGCTGATCTTTCTAGACATAAGCCTGTGGGCGATGGGTAGGTTCAGAAAGATTCCACGGAACAGCCGAATCGCCTCTGTGAGAAGCACTACATGAATTCGATTTCCCCTCAAAGGCAAGTCTCATAGTTCCCAAATCGTTGGACATTGCTTGCCATTATAAATTCTAGCTGAAGAAAGATGGTGAAGGAATGTAATCTTTTGAGAACTGAAATAACCTGGGGTTGAGCAGAGGATCAAGGCCTCAGGGAGGCATAATTACCCAATTTTGCCTGAAATTCAGACACAGAGTGAGACGTGGGCAGGTAAGAGCAGAGCAGCACACAGCAAACATAGCCACTGTAATGTGCAGCCGTGAGGTTGCCAGGGCATGTCGGCCAACATTCAGTTCCTTCTGAAAGCTAAAGAGGTTTGTGTCTCTTTAAAGGGAGGTCAAACTTCACGTGACACTAGTTTCACTGATGTTACCCCTCATCCTCACACAGACCTGCATGCCTGCACTCAGACTCCTGGGTTTGTGTAACAGAGGGAAAAGCTTGAGTACAATGACAGCAGGAAGACAACGCTTTTTGGGACGGTATTTATGTCAGTCACAATGTATGTAAAATTTTCAATCTGAATTTTTAATGTAATTTCTAAAAAAAATTATTTTAAATTCTCACTTGTTTGAGAAACCATAGAAAAGAACCCACAAAATGGGAACATCACTGAACCCAAAAGGAGCTCTTCTGTGGCTTGTCATGTGGGTTTCAACTTTCTCTTAAGTCTCCGGGGGAGGTACAGGAAAAGAATGGCAGGATTAGAACTTCTCCAAAAGCCACAGATTAGCTAAAATATTTTGAGCTTCCAGCAGGAGCTCTGCAGAAAGTTAGGGAGACACATGCTCCAGGCAGCTCTAGGGAACTTTTTTTTTTTTTTTTTGCTGTAGGTATTATTTCTAGATACACCAGCAAAGCAATCATCCTGGATTTCAATGTACCAAATTTCAGGTTTATAATTTAAAACCAATTTTTTGGTGCCTAAACATCTGCCCTCAACATTCTTGCAGGTGCCCACAGCACGGTAAAGCCCCAGAGCAGAGCTGTTACAATACATTTATGGCCTATATAGCTGGTGTTGGTACAGGGTAAGGGAAAAGTTTGTAGGACAAAGCCCAGGCGAATAATGTGGAGTCTTCAACAGCAATTGAAAGCAAAGGTATAAGCAACATTACAGACAGAACAAGGCAGAAGGAACAAGGAGACGAATATAAATGGAAGCCAGGCAAAGGTGAAGAGACAGCATCAGTCAAGGGGGAGGCTTCTGCAATCAACCAGTCTGCATAGGCAGGGCATCTCAGAGCTCTAGAAACTCTTCTGGATACTCAGAAAGCTTTTCATTCTTTTCAGCTGCTCTCAGACTGGCTCCTCCCTGCAGGTCCCCCAGCACGACTGCATGTCAGGGAAGGAAAGCCACTCAGAGTTCCTGAAGAACAACAAGGAAAAGCAAGAGATTTCTGTTCCTCAGCCCCCGAAAATTTGCTGAACAAGAAAGGAGTTGGTAAACAAGCCTTTGATAGTTAAAGTCAACGTTTAAGTCGAAGACATGTGTCATGGTTTAACTCTGGCTAGCAAAATACCATGAAGCCGCTCTCAGAAATCCCCCTCCCCTCCTCCAGTGGAGGGGACGAATTGGAGGAAAAAGAAATAAGGAAGCTCGTAAAATTGAGATAAGAACTATTTACTAATTAAATCTAACTTAATATATACAAGTGCTACTACTAATAAATAAAATAATAGAAAATAAAACATATGATACAATATAATACAATATGATACAGTTGCTTACCATACACTGACCAATGCACAACCAGGTGCTGAGCAGTGAGAGTCAGAGCCAGAGAGACCAAGAGCCGCAGTCCCAGAGCTATCACAGCAGATTCCGAGCGAATCCTGTCAGGGATAGCATGGCTGGGAAAACTAAACCAACCCACCAACTCCCTCACAAACGAGCCAGCACAGGAGTGAGCAAAGCAGCTAACGCAGGAGTCAGGGAGAGGGTTAGCAGGTGTTAGGAGTAAACGAGAGAGAGAGTAAGGGAGAGAGTAATGGCTCCTGGCACCCTCCTCACCTCTGCCCTGAGCATGATGTACTACGGAATGAAATACTCCCTTGGTCAGTTTGGGTCAGGTGCCTGAACTGTGTCCCCTCCACCCTGCCTGTAGCGAGACAGCAAGAGCTGGGAATGCAGCTGCAGTGTCAGAAGCTGAGAAAGACCTTGAATTCAGTGCAGGCATTGCCCAGCGCCAGCTAAGAACTTATCAGTGCTGCTCTCTGCATCCAGGAACAGCTTCCTAGCAGCCACGGTAAAGAGAGTTAACTTCTTCCTGACCGAAACCAGCACAACATTTTAAAACTGCACAACTAATTCCTTGGGCAGAATTTTGCTTCTGTGTAACTGTTAAAAATGATGATAAATTTCATCTTAAAGCAGGATGCTTTCTCCACTATCAACTGAGACAACTAACACCAATCACATAGCAGGGAGAAACCGCAACCAACGGCATCCAACTTCAACCCACACATTATTTACTTCCATCACTGAATCCCATTCTCAGTGCTACCGCAGTGACAGCACTGACGCCAGCGGCGCAGTGACGGCTTGGAAATCGTGTGGTAACCACTGAGCACCAGATCTGCCCCGACGTTAACAGTTCTTCAGTGTGAAGTGCTCAAATACCAGCAGTTGTGCGCTTAACCCTCCGAGATCGTGTCTCTTCTTGCAGGTCACAGGACTGCAGGGTCCCTGTAATGCTGACACCTCAGAGTGGCTTAAAAGCACAAAATGAATTTGGGATCACTCCTTCGGAAATGTGAAAAAATTCTAATGACCCCAATCGGTGGGTCAAGCCGCTCACCCAATGCTACGGAAGTCCCGTCACTCAGAAAGCAGCACGGGTGGGGGGACAAGCTATCCAAAGGGTACCAAGGAGACGGCAGCAAATGACGAAATGTGGCAGGGGTTTGGGTGAAACAAATAAACCTTGCCTCTGCAAATGGAGGGCAACCTTTC
>NW_010231050.1:28134-29177 GCF_000690775.1 Eurypyga helias
TGAATTGACAGAGTTATTATTCCAGAGAAAGAATTTGCTTCATGCTTCCATGGAAATGGTTGTGGAAAAGCTGCTGTTGCCTTGCAATGAAAACCTAGGACTGAAAGCTGCTGTTGAAGGGCACAGAATGGGTGCTAGGCTCTGGGGCCCGAACGGCTGCTGCAGATGGGCTGAGCTGCCTGGTCTGATGCTCCTCACGAGGAATTGACAGAGTTATTATTCCAGAGAAAGAATTTGCTTCATGCTTCCATGGAAATGGTTGTGGAAAAGCTGCTGTTGCCTTGCAATGAAAACCTAGGACTGAAAGCTGCTGTTGAAGGGCACAGAATGGGTGCTAGGCTCTGGGGCCCGAACGGCTGCTGCAGATGGGCTGAGCTGCCTGGTCTGATGCTCCTCACGAGGCAGGCACAGCACTCCGGCTCTGGTTCTGGAATCCCGAGCGTTTTCAGAACCACGCTGTTCCCCTGGGAACATGACTGAGTTCAGAGGGGCAGAGAGTCAGCTGGGAGTTTGGAAGTTGCAGTTTTTAACTAAAAAAAGTGAGTTTTCTTTTCAAAGAAGAAGAAAATAACCTTGCTTTTCCTTTCCTCACCCCCCTCCATCATTCAAGAATGTTTTCTCAAAATCAAGTAGTAGATTCAAGTAGTCCAAGTTGTAGCAATAGCATGTTCAGTTTCGTAACTGCATGGATGAGTCTTCATTTGGTATAAAATGGCTGAATTTGCCTCAACTTTTTAAGTTCCCAAAGGCCACTTGTATCCCAGTGTTCAAGAGCAGATGTGCAAAGAAGTAACCTGAATTAAATCTTGCAATAAGAAAAGAGCTACCTTGACTCTTTCTATAGGACTTGAATGATCAAAACAGGTTGGCTACAAGAGTCGATTATTTCTAAAGGTATGTGCCTGGGAAAAGTCCCAAACCTGTTCTGCTTTAAAGGGCTGCGACGACCAAGAAAAAATGAGGCTGCCAGCCATGGGAGGGTGGAAGGGTGACAACGAAAACTCAGTTATTAGAGCTCAATGAAAATCATAGAATCATAGAAT
>NW_010231051.1:0-1876 GCF_000690775.1 Eurypyga helias
GGCTCACCTACAAGCAGGTGAGCATCGTGCGCTTGGCGCGCATCCCCGGGGCGAAGCGAGCGCGCGAGCGTGCTGCTCTGGTGCTTGCTTTCCTCGTAGTCCCCAGAGATGCGTTTCGTTTGTGTCCCTGTACATGCCATTGCTTGGTGAGGGAGCAGAGGGTGTGAAAATTTAGGACTCGGTCTTCCTCTTCCGTTTGGTGCCAGCGCTGCCCACCCACGCCGTGCAGGTGTCTGCATCCAGAGCAGGGCTGTGCCGTCAGGTCACTGTTGGTGTGGACACGTCTTGTCTCTGAGCGTGAGCAGGCGCTCTTGCTCGTGTCTGACCCAAGGAATGACTCGCTCCTGGGTCAGCGCTGACCTTGGCAGCAGCGAGAGGCTGCTGCCGCACAGGCTGCTTTTCTCCACTTCTCTTGGCCTGTCTTTCAGGTAGGGTTTTTTGCCATCATGAAAGTCTCCGTGGTGGTCTGAGGTGTTAGTTCCGATGTCTCATCTCGGATTCTATGGCTACGTAGGTCTGCTGTATATTATTAGCTGCTGAAATGATGTACAGTGTTAAAAGTCAAGCGTAAACCGGGTTGTAGTAGAAGGCAAAACCTCTGTCCGATGTGTAGTAAGCTCTGAGAAGGAATTTCTAATGTCCTATGTCTTTTCCTCATCACTCCTAGGTGAAAACATGGTTTCAGAATCAACGGATGAAGTTTAAACGCTTCCAGAAAGAGACCCAGTGGGCGGGAAAAGGGTTGTATCTCCAGCAGGTGAGAGAATTCTGCTTTCTCCCATCACCACCAGGCACGGTTCCTGTAGCCTGGAGAGAAGTGAAACATCTCCAACCTGCTAACTCCAGCAATGCACAGCACCAAGCCTGTTGTATTTGCATTTATTTTAAGCCTGCCCTGGCAACTGAAAAGAGTTTTGTTTCCAGCCCACTTATCTCCTAGTTGGGTCTAGACAGAAAACAAAAATAGCCAAAGAGAGCCAGCATAGGGGTAATCACGTTGTTTTTCTCCTCAGCGTGGTGCTGCCAGACTTGTTGAGATGAAGATTACTAATTCAAGATCTTGTCATCTCGACTATTACTAGTCTGTAATGAGGACAATGAGGACACAAAAGACGATTGTTTAGCTTAGGGGAGGGGGTGGGAGAGACAAGATGACCCATGGAAAGAATTGGCACAGTTGGTGTGGTGCTCTGCGTTACTGAACAGAGTTCTCCCTCTCTCCTAGAACGTGTTCCATCAGGCTGCATATCTGGATATCACCCCCACACTTCCCCAGGGCTTCCCGGTGGGTTCCAGCAGAAACCTTCAGGGTGTGACCAGTGTGCACCAGGCTTACAGCAGCGGACAGACCTACGGGAACGGGCAGGGCCTGTGCTCGTTCATGGCTGTGGAGGATGAAGGGCTCTTTGGAAAAGGTGGGACAAGCTGCAATACCCAGCAAACCATGGGTTTATTAAGCCAGCAGATGAACTTATATCACAGCTACCCTGCTGATACAGATTACAGCAGCCTGGAGGCAGAAGATGCCAATGGCTTCCAGAGTACCTCTGACAGTGTCACACAGTTTTCAAGCTCTCCCCTACGGTATCAATACCAAGCACCTTGGCATCCCCTGGGGACCCAGAGTGGTTATGAGTCTTGGGTCTGAGAATTTTCTCCCTCCTCCCATTTTCTCTTGTGGGGTTTCTAGGGTGTTGACTCAGGGATCCAGTCTCTACTCCTTTCTCTTGTTCCTCCTCCCCTAATCCTGTTTTAAGCATTGGTGGAGCTCAGCACCCTTCTGCCTTGGGCTGTTTTTCTGTTATAAAGCATCTGTCAGTAGGAAACCCGTGGCCAAGGGTGCTTTGTGTGTGGATGAAACCTCATTCATGGAGGG
>NW_010231052.1:0-295 GCF_000690775.1 Eurypyga helias
GCACTCAGGATGATCTGCTCCACACCCTTCCCTGGCACCCAGATGTGACTGACAGGCCTGTACTTCCCCAGATCCTCCTTCTGGCCCTTCTCGTAGATGGGCGTCTCCAGTAAGGAACATCTGACTGCAGCTAGACCAGAGATGCACGTTTGGGGCAAATTTCTGTACTTGTGCCTTCATGAAAACGTGTGACGGTAAAGCACAGTCTCGTCAACAAAACTTCCTTGCAGCAGTGACACAGTATGCTGGGTTTCTCCTAACTCTTTTCTGAGCCAAAGCCTGATCGTATTTTTCT
>NW_010231052.1:339-3947 GCF_000690775.1 Eurypyga helias
ACCAGGAAAAACTGACATAAAACATGCACTGAACATGCCTAAGAGGGTATTCACGGAGTGCCAAGTGAGCATGTGGCTGACTTTTAAGAAAAAGGCTGTAATTGCAATCAACATAAGAAATATAAATTCAAAGGAATAGGAAGAGTTCTTCCAATTTACCTTCTTTTGGACTACTTTAATATACTTAGAACTGAATTTCTGGAAGGCCTAGATGGAAGGTGTTTTTCAGTGCTAAACCATGACAGCTACATTCACAAGTTGTTACCAAGCCCCCGTCACCGCTGAGCGTAAGCGCAGCATTGGTAATCACAGATGTAAGTCAGTAGCAGGCACAATTAGCCAGAAAGTTGAGTTTTAACATAGAACTGCCTTATAAATTAGGTATAATGGGTAATTATTTCATCCGAAGACCGGTTATATTTACTACTCCTGAGGAAATTCTGCGGTCCCTACTGAAAACCAGTAGATGCATAATTCAGTAACCTAAAGTGGGAGGGGAGTGCCATAGCTCAGGATCGGCTGTGCAGGTTAATCTCCAGCCGTCATCGCTCCACGGAGGCCGGGTGTGAACAGGCTGGATGAGCTGAACTAGAGTCATGCACCAGGAAATAAATGGGTTTCTTAAATATTTGTAACCCAGACCACTCACATATCTAAAAGTCAAAACACAGAATTTCACCTGCAATTTGAGCCACAGCTGTAATATTTATCTAGCGCAGAGAAACCGGCTTTCATTCTGTAGAAATATGTGATACTTGGCAGGAATTTAAAACATAAAATGGCATAAAGCACTACTCCAAGCTTGATGGCTTTGTGCTGCTGACTGATTTGGCCCTTTGCTGGCTGGTTTGTTAATGAGTTGCTGGGTCAGCTGGCTTTCCTGGTCATGCTGTCACTGACAGGGTTCACTCGGACTCTGCTACGATCGCTCTCAGGCTCCAGTTCTTGGGCTGTCTGGCTTTGACTCTCACTGCTCATGACCTGGTTGTGCATCAGTCGGTGGGTGGTGAGCAATCACAGAATCACAGAATGGTTTGGGTTGGAAGGGACCTTAAAGCCCATCCAGTTCCAACCCCCCTGCCATGGGCAGGGACACCTTCCACTAGACCAGGTTGCTCCAAGCCTCATCCAGCCTGGCCTTGGACACTTCCAGGGATGGAGCATCCACAGCTTCTCTGGGCAACCTTTCCAGTGCTTCACTTCAATAGTATCATATTTTCTATTTTCTACTATTTTAATTACTTACTATTAGTAGTAGTTGTATTGTTAATATTATTAGCATTACTATAGTATTAATTTATATTCAATTATTAGATAGTTCTTGTCTCAGTTTTACGAGCTTCCTTGTCTTTTCCTCCAATTCTCGCCCTCCACCGGAGGAGTGGCGGGAAGGTGTTGTGCTCTGCTCTCTGAGATTCAAAGGATGCAATTCCCCAGCAGGCAGGTGGGTGTTAACAGCCACCTCTACACACAAGTCACCGATATGTGTTTGCAAGGCCAGACTGACTGACATTTGCTCTTTATTTACTTTTTTTTCTTTGTTTCTCTTCATCAGAGTGGGGAAGACAGTAAATGGCTTTAAAATATCTGAAAGAGCTTATTTATTCAAAGGGGCAGAGTCAGGAACAAAAATACTGTGATGGAGCCAGTATCACGCCACTTTCCTCCAATTAGTACCTACATCCATTAGCAGTTTTTTTACTCTGCCAAGCACAGGACGGCGTATACCACTGCACTTTTAAAGCAGCAAGTTTTGAGAAACTACAGCTAGAACTCACAGACTTCTAATTCACAGCATCCTAGATCCAAATGGAAACACAGTCCATTACATTCTCCTATTCCTTTACACACCTTTCCTTTTTCCTGTTATAAATGTTATTATCAGAGGGAAAAACCATACTTAGTTGCCATCATAATCTTAATAAAATGCCCCATCGAGTTCATTAGCCACCGATGATCTCTGACCATCTGCCCGGGGTACTTCCGTGTGGCGTTACCAAAGGCAGCCGATGTCTGCCAAGGCGAGGCAGATTGGGCGCCCGGCCTGACCCTGAATATCATTATGAAAATGACGGCACGAACAATGGATCGTCCCCATCGACTGCCGGAGACTCCCACTGACTATTAGCGGGCAGCAGCCTTTGTCTATAGATGCTGTTATTTCATTAATTTAACGAAATAAATGACCTGCAACTAGCTGTGACTCAACTGTGTTGGATACTCTGGGTTTAGGATGGCCACCCGAAGCTCTCCGGTGGGGAGGGCAAACGGAGCAGTCCGTGCTACCTGAGGAACAGGGCAACAAGGCAGCGCTGAAGAGAGAAGGAAGCAGCCCTCACCTAAGGATGTGCCCTAAGATGCAGCACCTCTCTCCTGGGGTGAGCAGTTGTTCGCTAGCGGCAGTACGCGGGACTTCTACGTGAGTGAGAGACCTGCTACAGTTGTTACGCTACCAAGTGCTTGCTTTGCTGAAAAACTCCTTCCACGGAGCTGAGTAACATCCTAAGAGCCCTTAGGCAATCCTGGAAATTTTCAGCCCTAAATAATCAACTTTCTTCTGGGATAATACTCTGTGACGTCCTAAAGACACCTGTCCATCGTCTTACAGCCATTCCAAATGTTAGCAGGTCTTACGTCGTACTGTAATGTAGAATAAAATGTCATCCATCTACCTCAGCACAGAGATATAGAATGTGCTACTAGCTATTGTGCACTTTCCACCTGCCTTTCCCCTCTCTGATCCGACAGTGATATTTTGCATCCAGCAAAGAAATCTATATTTCACACCATTAAAGAACTTCTATTGTTTCCAGTGGGAATGAGTGATAGTGAACTCCAAGAAATTCTCTACTCCTTTTTAATTTGATCAAACTGATTTAAATTGCAAGGTCTGCACTGCTGAAGTAAGTCATAAAGACACAGCAACATTGTGGGAGAAAAGTAAAGACAAAAGTGTGTATCAAAGCCAAAGTAATCCTAACGTTTGAATGAGACCACGGAGTGCAAGCAGTGATGGCAACTGCAGTGCTGTCCTGAGGGGGTTACGTTAGACGTCCAGAGGCTGAAGGTCAGTTAAACTGTTCCTTACCCTCTGGTCAGCTGTCCAACAGAGGCTGTCTAAGATTGATTTTCATTAGACATTTGTCTACCACAGTTACCAGAAGTTGCAAAATTCACCTCAGGAGCGAATTGAACAGGATCATAAGCTCCACTACTTGTGATTGAATTGATTTTTTTTAAAGGCTGCCTTAAAATTACATGCAGGCCATGACACAAGCCATCCAAAAGCAGCACCTTCAATATTAAAATTAAATGTTAAGGCTAAGGGCATGCCATTATGTCACACTGTTGAGGGACAAAACTCAAAATAAATATACTGAGACCTTCTAATTTATGGATGGACGTCAGCCTGACCCTCACAGTACAACGGGCTTGGGCGGAGCACAGCAGGGTTCCTTCTTTTACTAGGGAGCAGCTTCCCCTTTACACAAACCATACAAAGAGCGAGGAAGGGAGTTTGTTACGAGAAGGCCCTCCATCAAGGTACTGCAGCTCAGTTGTTCAGAAAATGTCACGGCTTATGAATTCACACAGATTCACAGAGTGGA
>NW_010231053.1:0-32073 GCF_000690775.1 Eurypyga helias
GTGCGGGTGGGACGGGCGGCAGCCGGGCTGTGCGGGTCTGAGGGGAAGCCGAGGCAGGTCGGGTCGCGAGGCCTGTTCCCGGTGCTGCCGGGACCCGCGCTACACCCCGGCTTCCCGGGCTCCCGACGCTCCTGCGGAGCTCCCAAAAAAGCCTCATCCGCGCCTCCTGAAAACAAAGGCCCTTGGGGGCTGTTACACCCCGTGTCTTGCCGCCTTCCTAGGCCATCCCGCGCCTTCCTAAGCAATCCAGCGGGAGCCGGAGAGAGAGGTGGCAGATTTCCCTGCTGATGCAAAAACTGCTGTTGCTTCCCATGTTCGAATTTGAGCTGCCTTTTTATTTCACGTTAGTAAATATTAAATAACGCGCCTGGAAGCCGAAGTAATGCGCTGTGTAATCAGTGGTGGGCTCTGAACAGTTCCCGCTGGAGAAGGATTTTTGGATTGTAACAACAGCGCGTATAAAAATATCAGTGGTTGGTACAAATAGTGAGGAATGAGGTAAGGATCAACACAGACAAAAAAAATTCCTCTCAAAATGGTGTATAATACACACTGCCCCCGGATCTTCAGTACCATGTGGTTTGGGCTCCCTCTGCCATGGAAAGATACAGTGGAATTGGAAAACCGAGGGCGAGGGGTGCTTAAGGTGAGGGCTGTAATGGAGTCTGCGAGGTTCCTTCTGGGGGACAGGAGAAGGAGTGGTAAAGGTCCCTTAGGTGGAAAATGATGCGGAACCAACAGGGAATGACAGTAACGCTGGTATGAGGGAGCTCACCGGTGCAGTCCCGCAGGACCTCAGGAAGCTTGTGCGTTTGTCAGCTGACGCTGCTTGTTCTGGTGCGAGAATTCTGAGGCCCAAGCACGATTTTCAGATTACAAGCTGAATTCAAGTAAATGCCGATATAACCAGGGGATTCCTTCCTGCATATCCTGCTGGAAGTTTACAGGGATTCAAGCAATGGTCAAAAATATTCACATAAAGAATTTTTTTTAAGGGGCTGTTAGTAACAGTCTGTGACCCGGCGGTGGGAGTTCACTATATATTGGCCGTGTTCGTAGACCTTCCTGTTGGAGAAGGGATACTGGACCAGACTGTATGACCGTTCCCATGGTTTATGTTTTACAGTATTGAAACTCGGCATTGTATTAATTGATTCCAGGCTGCGTTAGTACTTCACGGTAGCGTCTTGTTACCAAGACCAGCCAAGATTTGGTCACTGTTCCCTGCTCACACTGGGCATTTTGGAAGAGAGACATCGCTGGTGAAAGCTGCTGTCAGGTTTTCATGGATGTTTTCTTAAACATTAAGAAACAAAAAGTTAAAAAAGTGAAGTTTTGATATGTTCAATCCCGTCTCTGTACGCTCATAGGTCACGAGCTACGCTGAGTGAGGCAAAGTCTACGTAGCTTGTTTATTGTGAGCTCTGGGTGGTCCAGATTTTTGGACTGAAGAGAGTAGCTGGACACCCTACTTTATTTTTCTTGAATGTCTGATACTTTTTTGTTACACTTTGGTTTAGTGAAAAAATAGAAACTCAAAAGAATACCTTTAGAATGTATGTTTTGACGTTTCAGAAGCAGAATTGATCCTACTGGTTTTGTTTTTAAAATTGGAAGCTAAGTCTTTCCTGTCTTGTTTCAGCTCTGGATGAAGGAGATATTGCCTTGCTGAAAACCTACGTAAGTAGCACACAGACATGAGAGCCTTACGGAAAAGAATCAAGTCCTGTTAGGCACTGAATGCGAGGGCGGAGGGAGGTGTACTGATTGAGTAGTTAGTAAATTGGCTTCTCGTAATGCTTTTCTCTCCAAAATCTTCTCTCCCTTTCCGCCTTCCAACGAGAGGGCCCCAAACCCAACCCACAGCCCTAAAAATAATCCAGCAGGTTTGTTAGCTTGGAAGTAATAAAGGTGTTTGGGGTTTTGTTTGGTTTGGTTTTGTTTCTATTTTGGTTTTTTATCTTGTAGCTGGTTGTCCCAGGGGTCTAACAGCTGGGGCTTTGCTGGGGCTTTTTCACTAACCGATTTCCTTGCTTTATAAAGAACAGTAACTTGAGGAGCGCTTCTGCCATCAAATCTACTTGCTTTTAGCCATCGTATTAAAAAGCTATTAGTGAGGGATACACAGACACTGTCAAAAAGAACGTAATCTCCGGAGGTGTTTTCCACAGACAGTAAGGCTTAAAATCTCCCCTCCCCACCAGAAAGTACGCTGGCTCTGTGAAAGAACTCTTGAAAGACGGAACTTGCAGCTTATTCAAATACATCTGGATTTGGATATGTTTGCCAGAAGTCTGAATTTTGTTGAGACTCCTTAACAAAGCTCTGAAGTACAGCTTGTGCCCACTGCAGCTTCTTCTTTGTTGCCACGTTGATACAAAGGAGATCTTGTAAAGGAAATCCAGATCTGTCTACGTTAGTCAGGGCAGGGGAACAAAGCGCTTTCTCACAAGCAAGAATCTAGTTTCTCATTTGCCCCGTGATCTTTCTGCTTTCTTCTGTGGATGACAGAAAGGTTGGGTAAGGCAGCTAAAGCACTCGTACATGTGAATTTCAGATAACGTAGGCAGACACTTATGGTTTTTACTAAGTTTTTTCTAAACTTTAGGAAAAAATAGTTTAAAAAAACAAGGCTGAACGGGTTTAAGAGAAAACCAAATCCTTGAAGTTTACAAATGTGAAAAATCTCCACTTGTGCAACTGGTCAGCTTGTGTGTGGCTGCACGCTGGTTCTGTGGAGAGAAACACTGTTACTGGAACTCAATACTGTCTGTTTTGGCTGCGGTCAGCAGTCGGCTGGTCTGTTGAACACATGGATGTGCTTTTTCCTCAACACAAAATGATGTGAGTTACAAAGTCTACGTGACATTTCTTTTCCAGGGCCAGAGCACGTACTCAAGGCAGATCAAGCAAGTAGAAGATGATATTCAGCAGCTGCTTAAGAAGATCAATGAGCTCACTGGTATCTGTCTTTCTTAAGATTACCTTTCAGTAGAAGAGCCACATACACCAAAACAAGGGCTTTAGGAAACTGATTTTAAACAACTTCTGCATTGGATTATTATCTCTATTTTTCTCTATTTAAGAGTATTTCTTTATTTGGTAACACGAGGTTTTTGCTGTAGGTGATGGTCTTTTTGATAGGGCAGGGCTAATCCCTACATACAATGGTGTGATTTTGTAGTTTAACACATTTTTATTCAAAACGGTAATTTTTATGTATTAGGGTGGCATGAAACAAATGCCCCTTTCTGCCAGTTTGTTGTCATTTGTGTCAAGCTGCGTTTGAATAGTCAGTGAGCTCCACAGACTGCAGAAACCCACCGTATTATCGTTAAGTAGTGGTACCAGCCCGTGTGTAATGAAGCCGTGTGTCAGCGTAGATGGCCTGTAAAATCAGCTGCTCGGTTATGATAAAACTTAATTTATTCCGCAGTCACGCCGGCCTCATCTCTTTAGGAAACTTGTTTTTAGGGAATCCGTCGAAGGGGCTTGTGCGTGCCTTTTGGAGGTCTCTCAGAAAGCTTCCTGCAGGCCTGCGCCTACGGTTGCTGGTGTGGGAAGGGTTGCTGCTTCCTCCTCAGCTTGTCTCTGTTGTACATAGGAATCAAGGAATCCGACACTGGGCTGGCTCCTCCTGCCCTTTGGGATCTGGCTGCAGATAAGCAAACTCTCCAGAGTGAGCAACCGCTGCAGGTTGCAAGGTGGGTGCGTTCTTCCTCTGCAGGGGAGCTGCAGATGTTAAAAATGTGTTTTGTCACTTACGTGTGGACTTTTCTAAAATGTAAGAGTCACGTGTTGTGCACGTGGAAAGTGCCCTTTGCCGCTGCGTCGGAAAGGGACTGTGTTACGCTGATGATGTGTTATCTGCTTCCTACTCGTACTTGCTCCTGTAATTGCTGGATGATGCTAGAACACAGAATCCCAAGTACAGTAGCTATTTCGGTGTATTTGGGAAATAGGACACTCCTCCTGATGCAAGTTAGTTTGTCTGCCCGGTGGTGGTGATTGTATGTTCTGTGTTAGGTGCACAAAGATCATCAACGCGGACTCCGAGGATCCCAAGTACATTATCAATGTCAAGCAGTTTGCCAAATTCGTGGTGGATCTCAGTGACCAGGTGGCACCTACTGACATAGAAGAAGGCATGAGAGTTGGGTAAGCAAAATCATCGTGTTCCTACGCGTTTCCCTGGAGACAGAAGCTTTCTCATCCCAGCTGTTAGTTTGACAGGTCAGCAACCATTGTTCCATAGTTTTGCGGTGGTTGAAACTCTTAACAGTGTCTTTCTGTTGGAAGACAGTAACTCACATGCAGGCTGTGCTGGAATCTGGTCATGTCACTGCCGAGAGCTGTGCGTCACAGACGGAAACCTGTCACTTTGGGCCCCAAGCAAGTCACAGCTTCGAGGGGGCCCGCGTAGCCTGCTTCCTCTTTGGCAGCCGGCACAGTTACACACAGGGTGGCCATGGGAAACGCTCGCTGAGGAGGTGAAGCCTGTCAGGTTTAGAATCAATATTTTGCCACTTTGTGGGATAATTCAAAATACAGTTTTCAAAATACTCAGGAATTAATATTCTTGGAAACCTTACTTCTGTGCAGAAGGAATTCCAGTTTCCAGCCCATCTGACAGTTCGCTTTCAGGGCTGGGCTGTCCTTCTGCCAGAGAAAAGAACGAGTTCAAAAATTCAGCTCTTAATTTAGAGTTGTTTCTACATGACAGTTCAGTTAGCCGGTGCTAAACTCATCGTTTTTGTGCTTTCTCATCAGGGTGGACAGGAACAAGTACCAAATCCATATCCCCTTGCCTCCGAAGATTGATCCCACAGTCACCATGATGCAAGTGAGGACTGCCTTTACTTGTTATGGCACTGCTCTGTCTTCTAATTTTGATCGCTTTGGCTGGGTTTTGTTCGGGGCTCTTGAAAGCTGTGAGAGAGAAGGAGCATCGGGGAGACCTTATAGCACCTTCCAGTACCTGAAGGGGCTACCAGGAAGCTGGGGGGGACTTTTTGCAATGGCCTGTAGTGACAGGACAAGGGGGAACAGGTTTAAATTGAAAGTGGGGAGGGTTAGATTGGATATCAGGAAGAAGTTCTTCATGGAGAGGGTGGTGAGGCACTGGAACAGGTTGCCCAGAGATGTTGTGGATGCCCCATCCCTGGATGTCTTCAAGGCCAGGCTGGATGAGGCTTTGAGCAACCTGTCTAGTGGAAGGGGTCCTTGACCATGGCAAGGGGCTTGGAACTAGATGATCTTTAAGGTCCCTTCCAACCCAAACCATTCTGTGATTCTGTGATCAGGGCGCTAACTGCTCGCTCGCCTTTCCCTGCGCAGGTGGAGGAAAAACCGGATGTCACCTACAGCGATGTTGGTGGTTGTAAAGAGCAGATCGAAAAGCTGAGGGAGGTGGTTGAAACCCCTCTACTTCATGTAAGTAACCTCCAGATTGAAACTGTTGTTACTTTGGACGTATTCTGGTCCCCTGTTGGCATGTGAAAACGCAGGGGAGGGTAACGCAGCGGAGTGCGAATGCCACGGCGAACAGGCCTGGTTTTATAACTGGTGAAATCCTGCCTCACCTGCTTGACACTGCTCCTCACTGATTTGCTTAATTTGCATACAGCCTTTGATGCACGCAGTCTCTGATTTGCACATCCCCTTGCCTTCTGCTTCCCACCATTACAGCCTGAAAGATTCGTTAACCTTGGGATCGAGCCTCCCAAAGGAGTGCTGCTGTTCGGGCCACCTGGCACCGGCAAGACGCTTTGTGCCCGCGCCGTTGCCAACAGGACGGACGCCTGCTTCATCAGGGTCATTGGCTCCGAGTTGGTGCAGAAGTATGTGGGGGAGGTAAGAGCAAATCCTAGATGGGCTGTGTCTGGGGGGGGTTCCAGTGCTGGGGACCTGACACTGGGGTGGGTGTGAGGGATGAATGTGGTGGCACGCTGGAGATGCGGGGAGGGGGGGAACTGTCAAGCAAATGGGTGCAGGTCAGGCAGCCAGGGATGAGACCTGAAGTACGCCAGCCCCGATGAAACGGGGTTTGCGGCGCGGAGTTTAGGAGGACTCTGGGTTTAGGATTCTGCCACTTATTTTTACTTAGCCCTGAGGTGAATGACTTCGTCTGTACTTCTGAATTTGAGTGGTAATTTGTCTCCCCTTTATTAGTTGCTTTAAGGTTGATCAGTGTTCCCATGTAGACATGTGCACAAATAAGAGTTTTATCACTGGAAACGTAGAAGTGGTGGGAAGCATGGAAAGTTTAATGTTGGTAGTTTAACCTGTCTTGACGCTTTAACAAAATCCTGATCTTTGCTTTCAGGGGGCTCGAATGGTTCGTGAACTCTTTGAAATGGCCAGAACTAAAAAAGCTTGTCTTATATTCTTCGATGAAATTGATGCCATTGGAGGTACGTCCGTAGTACGGGTGGCTCTGATCTCCTACGAGAACTTTCAGGTTTCCTTTTCACCTTGTCACTCTTTACCTGGGTTGCTGCATTGCAAGCAATGTGCGTGTGAACACCTGTTTAGCGAAACGGCTGCCGGCACCGCCCCTCTCCAGGAAGCTAGCAAGAAGTGAGTTACGTAGTTTGAACGTACTTAGCCCAGATGAGAAGTAATTTTTGCACGTTTGGAACACCCAGATTATTTAAACTTCAGTGAGGGGTCTCTGTACGGTGTTTGCAAAAACACCTTCCGCTTCTGGCCTACACAGTCAATCTTTATTGCTGCCTGAAAATTAAAGGATGGGGTTTTTTTTCCCCCAAAAGGAAGTACTTAAGTCCTTAGAAAGTAAATTTTGGTTGAGGGGAGGCAAAACAAACAAACAACAAACAAACTACGTGTGTAAATGTCAGCAGCTTGGCCAGTGATTAGAATCACAGAATCACAGAATGGTTTGGGTTGGAAGGGACCTTAAAGATCATCCAGTTCCACCCCCCCTGCCATGGGCAGGGACCCCTTCCACTAGACCAGGTTGCTCAAGGCCTCATCCAGCCTGGCCTTGAACACTTCCAGGGATGGGGCATCCACAGCTTCTCTGGGCAACCTGTTCCAGTGCTTCACCACCCTCTCCAGGAAGAACTTCTTCCTGATATCTAATCTAAATCCCCCCACTTTCAATGTAATCCCGTTACCCCTTGTCCTTTCCCCTGCCCCTTGTAAAAAGTCCCCCCCAGCTTCCTTGTAGCCCCTTCAGGTACTGGAAGGCTGCAATAAGGTCTCCCTGGAGCCTTCTCTTCTCCAGGCTGAACAAGCCCAACTCTCTCAGCCTGTCCCCATAGCAGAGGGGCTCCAGCCCTCGGAGCATCTTCGTGGCCTCCTCTGGACTCGATTAGGCAGGGCGATGGGCCCTTTCATGCCGAGGATGAAGATCCGGTGCCTGTTACAATGGACAGATAATGCCACTTTCTTTTTGTTTTGAGACTATTTTTCCAAATAGCCCCCTCACACCTTTTTGAAATGCGTCACGAATACTCATATGCCATTTAAAACCCCTTTTCCGGCTGTGGAGCAGCCGTGATGCCTCCTCCGTGCTCTGGAGGTCCCTCTCGCTGTGCGAAACACGCGTCTCCTCCCTCCAGGTGCTCGCTTTGACGACGGGGCTGGGGGTGACAACGAAGTGCAGCGTACGATGCTGGAGCTGATTAACCAGCTGGATGGCTTCGACCCACGGGGCAACATCAAAGTGCTGATGGCTACTAACAGGCCCGATACGCTGGATCCAGCCCTGATGCGGCCTGGCCGGTTGGATAGGAAGATCGAGTTTAGCCTGCCTGATCTGGAGGTGAGAATGCTTCCTTCCCCTGCTTACGTAGGTTTTGGTGTCGGTGTTTCTTCAGCGAGGGCATTGTTGCCTGGGAGCAGTTTCCGGGAATTAACAGAATTCTTAACTTAAGTGAAATGGTGTGGAACTTTGGGGGATTCAAGACATGCCAGAAAGGTTTTCCCCGCGCTCTGCAGATGCCGTCCCTGGCCAAGAAACTGTGGTAAACAGCTGTGTTTGCTATATATTCCTGACTCAACAGATAAAAAGAATCCTCATCCAGTTCCATGGTTTAGTTCTTAAGTGCTTTGTTTGGCTCTTTTGAGAGGGATTTCTTGAAGTACTTCTACCGTTAAAGCACTTTTTAAAGTTACTTTCTTAATTCAGTATGTTGGATGCTTAAACACGCTAGTCCAGACGTAGGGAACGACAGCTGGGCAGCAGATAAAGGACTGGTTCTCCACCTGCCCCTGCTCTGGGTGCGGGCAACTGAGTCACCCCCTCTTGCGCAGCGGGAACACGGCTGTCCTCCGCGTTTCCTTTCAGGGGCGAACTCACATATTCAAGATACACGCCCGTTCGATGAGCGTCGAGAGAGACATCAGATTTGAGCTGCTGGCTCGACTGTGCCCAAACAGCACAGGTAAGCTGAGGTCTGGGGTTTTAACGGTCTGCGTGTGCTTCGTCTCCGCTGGGGTCAGGGTTAAACCTGTGTGCCCCTGTCTTCCGCAGGGGCCGAGATTCGCAGCGTCTGCACGGAGGCAGGCATGTTTGCCATCCGAGCACGTCGAAAAATCGCAACAGAGAAGGATTTCTTGGAAGCAGTGAACAAAGTCATTAAATCGTACGCAAAATTCAGCGCCACCCCGCGCTACATGACCTACAACTAATACCTTGGAATGTTTTCCCTGTTCCTGTTGCTAAACTTCCTGTGAAACAAAAAGACCCAAGTGCAGTAATTGACATCTTGTTCTTGGAAGCTAGAAATAAACTGAGTATTCCAAATGGTGGGTGTGAGTGCGGCATGAGTGTGTTCTGCACTGGTGGGGTGTGGCTGCTGGAGGATAAAAATCTCCGTGAGATTCTGACAACGCGGCCTAAACCAGTTGGTACTTTTCAGCCAGATTCCTGGGACGTGTTGGGAATCTGGAGTTTAGAGCTTTAGTCAACTCAGTGCACCTTCTACTTGGGGAGGGGAAGTGAAGGATGCAAAAGGAGTTCGGCTCTTACTGGGCACCCTGCCTTGCCCTCTTGCCCAAAAGGAGGGGAAGAGGAACGTTTCCCTCGTTACCAAGAGGTGGCAGAGCAGACCTGGGCTGTCAGGCGACTCTTGCTGTGGCCAGGCCTCAGCCGCTGAGGGGTAGAGGCACTGCCCTGTCAGTTTGTCAGGGACAGAGGGGACAGGGCAAAGAGGTGAGCCCTGTGACAAGCTTAAAGGATGCGGGTTTGTGTAATCTAGTGCTGGCAAGCCCAAGGTAGGGTTTAAATTTTTAGATTCTAGGGATCTAGGACTTTTCCTCAGGCAGAGGTTTCCAGTCCAGCATCTCAGCAGCTCCCCTGGATGTGCGGCTGTTGCCGGGATGGGAAAGGCGGCCTGTGTTGCCTCGCTGGAGGCCTGACCTGGAGCTTCAGGGGAGGGGGGGAGCCCTTCCCAGCTCACCCTCAGCAACAGGCACTTGTGTCCGGGGACCTTGGTTTGTCCCACACAGAGTCTCACCACAACAAAGGGGAAAACTTTGACAAGTCGTGATCATCGCTTTATTTTAGAAGCTGACAGGGTTTTGACGTGATCTGCAGAGACTACATCGTTAAAAACAAGCTGCGAGAAGCTGAAAGTAGAAAAATACACTGTGTGTAGATACAAAGGCTCGTTAAACTAGTTAACGTTATAAAACGTACCAAAAGTTGTTTAAATACGCACGCGCACTGCGTTGACCTGCATTCCATTCCCCCTCTGAACCCCAGCTAAGCAGTAATTTCTGATGCAGAAAGCTTCCTCTCCCTAGTGGCAGGGGAGTCTGTGGAAGTCAAACATCTTCCCCCCGTACCTGAAGCAGCCCCAGCCGCAGCAGAGCCTGACGCACAACAGAAGCAGTAAGGTCTGCGACCCCAGGAGGAAGTCGTTTCAGTTCCCCCCTGCACAGGGCCCTTGATCTGAGGGCGCTAAATGAAACGTCACCGCTGCTCCGCTGCCGAAACAACCTGCAGCGAAACCCCTCCCGGCTCCTACCTCTGCTCAGATCCGCAGCGACCGCTGTGGGGGGAATGCAGGCACTGAAGACTTCCTTCTTTTAAAAGCCTGAGTTACACTTCCATGCTTTTCGGCTCATGCCTGAAGGTAAGCAGCACCACAGCTGCCAGGCTGTGAAGACAATAGGAAAAAAGCCCACACTACTCTTTCTTTTTAAAAAAACCCAAACACCTAACATTTGTGAGTTCTACTGAAATCTGTTTCTCAAAGCACTTCAAAGCTGAGGCAGAAGCAGCACTGCTGGTAGGAAGGTATCTCGGGCAACAGAAAAGTGTTTCTCCTTCTCTTTGGACCATTGAGGCTTTAGACCTTGTCCATGTTTTTATTCCATCTCAGGAGACTCCATACAGGGCATCAGTTCCTAATTCAATTTCATAGGCTTTACTCCTGCCTTGAACCAGTTGTGTCTTCAAACTTTGAAGCTAACAGTTTTAGCTTCAAATCGACTGTATTCTTTTCTGGAAAGCAGAACTAGGTTTTGGCAGTAAAAGTACCATATTGATAATGAAGTAATTAAACAGTGAGTTTCTAATTCAAAGCTCACTGAGAGGGAAGATGTTCAGGCAACAGAGTTGCGGGTAGTTGAGACAGGTTCAGTATTTAGAACCAACCAACGGCACCACCCAGGTTTAACGAGAGCAGCAGCTAAACACCCCCAGTGTGAGCACCTTAGTGCAGCCGGCAGACTGCTACAGTTCTTACGAATCTGCTGTGTGCAGACGTTGACATCAGGCTTTAAAATCGTCTAAGAAAGTTCTCTAAAGACACTGGTACAGTGCATTGCAATTGCAGAACAGTGATTTCCTGCACCATCCCACCTTGGGGTGAGTTAAAGTGCCCGTTTCCTCAACAGGAACAGGAATGTCGCCTCGTCTGTCCGATTCTGATTGTAGTGAATTCTCTTGTCGAGCATAATTTTGTGCTTGTACGTTGTTGGAAGGCTGTACCCTGACTGAAGGAAAAAATTCAAGGGCATGAAGGTCTCCAATTCCTATGCACTATTCCTACAGAAAACAGGCACCACCCTACACCCGTGGGTACAAAAACAGCCTCAGGCACTCCTTAACCTGTGCAAATTCAATAGTCAGTCTCCACCAGCACAAATCCGGCTCCCGTTCTGCTGGACGCCCCCCTCAGGGGTCAGTCAGTCTGTGAAGCAGACCTGTTTCACTTGGCAAGCAAGGACAGCATCATGAATGCTGTGGAACAGCGACCCTCTCGTCACAGTGTTATCGAAAAACCTCAGCCTCGTCAGCTCGCTCATTACGGGGCCTGCAAAACAAACCAAACGTGAGACAACCACATCTCGGGAAGAAGATCACAGAATGGTTTGGGTTGGAAGGGACCTTAAAGATCATCTAATTCCACCCCCCCTGCCATGGGCAGGGACACCTTCCACTAGACCAGGTTGCTCAAAGCCTCATCCAGCCTGGCCTTGAAGACAGCCAGGGATGGGGCATCCACAGCTTCTCTGGGCAACCTGTTCCAGTGCCTCACCACCCTCTCTGTGAAGAACTTCTTCCTGATATCTAACCTAAACCGCCCCACTTGCAATTTAAGCCCATTACCCCTTGTCCTGTCACTACAGGCTCTTGTAAAAAGTCCCCCCCAGCTTCCTTGCAGCCCCTTCAGGTACTGGAAGGTGCTATAAGGTCTCCCCGGAGCCTTCTCTTCTCCAGGCTGAACAAGCCCAACTCTCTCAGCCTGTCCCCATAGCAGAGGTGCTCCAGCCCTCGGAGCATCTTTGTGGCCTCCTCTTGTTATTACTTAAGGCATTTAACATGGCCAGGTGGATCACTACTCCTACTCCAAACGGGTAGTTCTCTCACCCGGACATACACAGAGGCATATTCTTGGCAGAAGATGCTACAATTCCAAACATCAGAAACTTGGAACGTTGTCGGCTTTTCTCCTTCCTACATTATTACAACAATCTCCAGATACATAGTTCAGCGTGGCAGTTACAATTATCCCACTGAAATAAATAGAAGCAGGATCTAGTCCTCATGGAACCCATTACATCCGTGCTCTACTTTTGTTGAAGTGAAGGCACTAATAGGTATGGGCTTGCTTTTCCTCAAATCCAATTTCAATCCAATTTTATGCGATGTGAGTGCCGATACACTACCTGGTCCACCTGAGCAACCTGGTCTAGTGGAAGGTGTCCCTGCCCATGGCAGGGGGGTTGGAACTAGATGGTCTTTAAGGTCCTTTCCAACCCAAACTGTTCTGTGATTCTGTACTACTGAGGCACCTGGCAGCAGGAAATTCAGGGCCAAAGAAAGAGATAAAACAGTCTCTCCTGTAAAGCTCCCAACCCCCCCAAAACTCACCACTACAGCTGGCAATACAGACGCCAACACCAACTTCTCTGTATTCTTTTATAATCTGTGAGAGAGTGGAAGAGAAGTTAAACACAGGTACCTCATTGTACACACAAGCCCGTTACTGTGAAAGCTGCACCGTCCACATTCCCCTGTATTCAGCTAAAACTTAGAGAGCTACAGAATTAAACCCGTGATTAGGTGAGACGGGGGATTGAGCTGGCATTTATGTCCCATGCTGACAGGTTCCCTGTTGGGTATCTCAAGTCTTCTATGGGCTTTTGTGGGGAAAAAAAATGCTCTGCTTACCGATTTTAATGTTTTGGCTCCAACTGAATCCACAAAGTTCACTGGGGTGAAATCCAGAATTAAAGAGTGGATGCTTAGTTTGGGGTCCACGAAATGTTCATGCTCGTCAGGAGACGCGTCTTGTGCACCAGCCTCTGCAGATGCAAATTTTCCGTTCACGGGCAACTCATCATTCGCTATCTCATGTTTTACACTTGCTTCCAAGTCGTTAGTCTGGGAGAGAAGATAAACAAAGCTCAATGACAGCCACTGCTTCTTCAGCGTAGATGCCCTTCCTCCCCATACTCATCTCTCCGTTCAGCCTCCGAAAGGTGCGCAGCTCCTAACTGTTACAGAAACGGGCCTCACGTACACACGTACTTCCACATCTTGCGTGTCTCAAGGATCATTCTCTCTCGCCCAGCCTTTCTACAGTCACATGCTTAAAGCTGTGCCCTTAGGAGTGAATTACCCATTTCCTCCAAACCCTGACCCCTGTTCATATGGTTTTTTACTCCGTTTCCTTGCCTTATCCCTGCTGATCCTGCCAAGGCCTGTATGCTCAGAAGAGGCAACGGCAATTGGGCTCTTAAGTCAGGCACTTGGTTGGTCTCCCATGGCAAAAAGCACACGCCAGCTCCCACCATGGGAGGGGGAATGTAAACACCCACAAAAGCACAGGCACATCTCAAACAACCCTTTCTCACCGTACTCGTCCCACTTCACCACACCAGCCGCAGCAGTGCTGATGGCACCTTTTTATTAGGGGGGCTGTTTATATTTTATTATATCCTATTATATCCTATTTCTGCATGATTCTTCCAAGTGTGTGGGGAGGGGCAGAAGTAGGGTCCCTCTGATTTCTGCTGACCTCTCTGCTGAGACAGTATGACAGTATGGAAAGGCTCTGCTCTGCTTTGTGCTACCTGCATGTAATTAAGGCTCAACACAATTATCCAATGTAGCCATGACCCTTACGCTCTTCCCACACTGCACCGCGCTTGCTCCCAAGGCTTTCCCACCCGAGTGGCACTCTGCACCTTGTACAAACAAGAACGGCAACAGCAGAAAGCAGCCTGTTGGCTGACCGAGCAGAGGTAAATATTTACCGAAGAATTCACCAGTTTCAACACAGCTTTCTTTCGGAGTTCGTTTGCCGCCTTTATTTCCCTGGCATGCCTCTTCTGGGCTTTTCTCCTTGCTGCTAATATGGCACAAGGGTCCACTCCAGTCTGTCAGGGAAAGAAAGCACCATCAGAGGAGACTCAGCTTGTTAGGATGACACTGCACTACCAATCAGCACGGAATGCATCGCTGTCAGAAATTTAACACACAAGCCTGCATTGTTCAGCTTCCCTTGGGGAGGGTGAGAACAGTACGAACTCAGAAGGAATAATCTCGGCAAGTGCTGCGTTAACAGGACGAGGAGGAGGTGCGTCACATTCTTGAAATCGGGGAGTGCCGTGTCTCACCCCAACGCTGATTCGAGAGCAGAGAGCAAAGGGCGCAGAAGCGCGCTTGGACATCAGTCGCTAATGATGGTAAGTACCACCCACCCGCTTCGTGTAAGACTCGGCGTGGCAGCTACAGAAAAGCTGCTCCGAAGCTGGTAAGGGTGCAAGTGCTACCGGGGCCAGGCAGTTCTGCCCTCAGCTGGTTCTGCTGAAGCCCTTCCTGCCCAGCCCAACGCTGGTTAGACAGGCCGTGAGGCGTACTCTCTGTGCAGGTAATTTGTTGCTCATGAGAGGCATTAAATGCCCACAGTGTCCCACAGTTTTACACTCCGGTAAAGTTTGTCACCCAAGAAGGAAGCTTTTACTCCCAGACTTTTTGTTTTCAGTTCAGCAACTACTTATTTCCTTTGGAAAAGAAAAAGAAAGTGTTGGACCAATCTGTGCTCTGCAGCCACCAGACTTTCCTGTGCCAAGCAGTCAGCACTAAGCTACGCTTTGTCCTTTTATTCCCTCCCACCATGATCTGTGCAGTTGGCTGGGGGGTCACCTTCTCGTATTTTACTGATCACCAGGGGCCACTGGCTGAGAAACACGGTGCTAGGGGCTACACTGAAGGAGCTGAAAGATGAGCACCTTTCAGAAGACTGTTTGAATATCAGAGTTTGCCTTACTCACCTTTTTCTTCAGTGCACTCATATATGACTCACTATTGGCAAAATAAAGTGATGTATTGGCTTGAAATATTTTTATTCCAGGATATTCTTTAACCTAAGGAAAAAAAAAATATTGGATGTGCACAGGTCAGCATTTCCTGCACTCGAAGAAAAGCAGCTGTGTGATCACAACACACACGAACTTGCAGCAGCCCAACAGCCAACCGGAACGGCTACCAGCATGTGTCAAATGAAGAAGGGTGGCACTGCCGTGAGCAAAGCGAATCAGAAAATCAGAACCTCCCCCTTTCCCAGTGAACTACTGCACACTATCGATGCCATTTAGCGTTTCTCCTCCTTTATAACACAGAAACGTACAGCCCTAAGAAGGAATTAAATATCTGTAATTCTCTGATGTTGTTATCTGCAGCTGCTATTACCACGAGGCAATCATGCTGATCTAGGAATCCTTCCTTTTAGCCTCCCTAATGACTTACTTCTCCCTTTCTCCTTCTTTTTTGTCTCCTCAAGTACCAAAAAAAAAAAAGCGCCTTTAAAATCTCTGGGTTTAAACAGGCCTTCAGACAGGTCTCAGTATCACTCTTCCCTCTGCTTTAAATGAGGTCACCTCTAAACAGGCTGCACTCTGACATTTTCCATGCAAATGACCTGGCCAGCAGGAGAGATCCAACCTGCCATACGCTGCCAACCTCCTCCTTACAGGGGAGGAGGAAATGCTAACTGCATTCAGCCTAACAAAACCAGAGCCTCCGCTTCTTTGCAGGCAGCTCTGAACATGCCCCCAGGCTCTTGTGCTTTGTGCGGTACTCAAAGCAGCACCGCTGGTGAGAGGATGCTTTCAGATTACAGCGTCATCTTTTCACACAGGTTTTTCCAAGTGGTTCCTCAGGAAAGGGGGATGTGGCCTTCACAGCAGCTTCTCTGAGAACACGCCAGAGAGCGCAGAAAACTGTCGTTGCTTTGTGAACGAATACAGCATGTTTATGTCCATTATGCTGACAAAACGTACTGCTTTCTCCAGGTTTTGGTTGAAGAAAACGGCATTTGCCAGAAGCTCAGTGCACGCCAAGCCGGTAATCGGGGGTATCGCGTACACGGCAGGCTTCGCGGCGGCCTTCCTACAAACCGTACCGTTCTGTACGAGCGAGTACAATGCCACTACTATAAAGGTTGCTTGTGATCACCTCCTGGCCAAACGTACCCGCAGCACAAGAAGCTAGCATTTTGAACAAAAATGCATTTACTACTAAAATCAAACTTATTCCCTTGCCCTTCCACACAGGGGAACGCAGAGCAGAGAGCACAATGCCGGCAGTACGACAGGGCTAGGCAGCAAGTCGCCACGGTCGGCTTTGCTCCACTACACAAAACCCCGTGGTGCAGAATAAGACACTCCTACCTCTTCGTACTCTTCCACATCACAGTAGATGTCAGTGTCAGGAATCTGACCAAGGATTCTGTACTGAGGGCTAGAGAGAAATGGAAGCAAACGTTTTAGTATTATCACTTGTAAAGTGGAAAAGTGAGTGTTCAGTACGGATTGCAATGTGGTTATCCTGCAGTGCCCACCCGGTACAGGCTCATTGAAACGTGCCCAAATGCAGCGGGCAGTCAGTGGCAGAAACACAGTAAAGGGGCCATTTGGTGACTCGACAAGTTTGCTTCTGTCACTGCAAAACCAAGTTATAAACTCAGCACTGTAACGGTGCCTCTTTGGGAAAAGTGTGGGCCGAAGCACGGAAAGGTAGAGGGCGAACTCTCTTCAGCACGAACTGGTGCAACGCCATTGACAATCTTGCAAATACGGAAACTCGTGCTGGTAGAAAACATGCTGCAATTTCAAAGAGCCACCCTACTCACAGGACAACGCCTGAGCAGATGAATATTCCCTACTCCCAAGCAGTGTGACAGCAAAGTACGTTACTGTTCTCTTTGCAAGAACAAAACCCTATCGAAATGGCAGAAAAATGCTCTTATTTATGCAGAGCGGGTATCTCAGAATTTGGTTTCATTCCAGTGCAGACTGAAACCAAGACTTTTATACATTTTCCACCTAGATGTCCCAGATCTTAAGCCTAGAAGCCTCACACGACAGGCCTATCCACACGTGCAAGAAATCATTTCGCTGTAGACCTGGAAAGCTTCACAGTAAAAGCTTTGTCACTGTGAGTGGAGAAGGAGAAGTGATTTGGAAAAGCAGAAGGGCAGGCGAAATTTTTTGATCCATCAGACCTTCCCTATAAAATACCTGAACATTCATCTAGTGATAACCTGACATAACTCCTGCTTGACTGTGACAACCACTGCACACGACATGTAATCGTTTACTGAAACCGGCATCGAGCAGATTTGAAGTTCTAAACTCTAGGCATTCAAAAAATAAACAAGAAGATTAACCAATCTAAGAAATCGAAGATCTTTTGTTTATTACTGAAATGGCAAGTTCATGACCTCTAGAAATTTTGTTCTCAGGAAAATGTGAACCCTGGCTCAGAGCCACAGGGCATGACCTATACTATGAAGCGGATTCTATGCTGCATGCAGTTGAAGAGGATGGAAAGGTCTTCTGCTTATTTGCACCCCTGAAACAAACAAAACCACACAGAAGATCAGCAAACACTAATTTTGATAGAGAAAAAAATCTGACCTTTGTGTTCTGTAAATAACAGTTATCATTGCAAATGTGACTGCAGTAAGCAAACCATAGTCCAGTCCTAGGAAAAGAGAAGCCACAAAAGCTACCACCCAGATGGCCTAAAACAAAAGAAAGGTCTGAATTATTATGCATCCTTTTCTGTTAACAACAAAAACAAGAGCATAATTCAACCTCAAAACCGACATTATCACTTCTGTTCAGGAATAGGCTATAACGTGATCAATCACGACAGCGGAAAGTGATCGCCTTAACCTTTCAGAAGGGCATAAAAGCTCAGGGTGCACTAACAGAACATCAGACAACCCGTCATATATTCATTAAAGTCCTGTTCTCCAAGGACTCCTGTGTCACCATCAGACTCCAAATGCATTAGGATAAAAAAATGTTTGAGGCCTGCAAGTAGCTCTCTCTTTCTTCCATCAGCCAAATAATCCAGGAGAAAAATGCCAGCAAAACGTTCCCTTCGACACACTCTTACTTCTGGTCCACTCCAGCCAGGTTTTTGGTTTGTCTTAAAAGATGGCAAGTACCTTCAAGCAGTTTTCTTTGTCACTCTTGTTTTTCACGTTCTTCTCGGACATCCGCACAGCCTTCGGTGCGGTTCCTATAGCAACACTGCCAAAGCTTTGCTTTTATCGTAACCCAACTACTTCTGACCTAAGGGTGGTTGAACAACAACAAAACCATTCTTGTCTGCAACTGATCACTCTCCTAAGGGACTTACAGCTCCGTATCTCATGTTCGTCTGCAATGCCACACCCATTTGTAACTCCTTGATAGTTTTCTACCTTGCTTGGGGTTAGGAAGAAGAGGAGCAAGACATTTAATATAGCAAAACATAGGCACTGAGCTGTGCATTACTCACCAGCTCAATCTTACTGGTTCTCCAGAAGTGCGCGACATCTCCGAACTGTTTAAACATTCCTTTCAGGTTCACCATGACAATGGCAGCTAGCACTGTCTAGAACATTACACAAAAGCAATTTTCAGAAGCAAAATAAACCCAATGCCAAATAAGAACGTCAAAGCATCGAATACCTGCATTCCCTGCTTCGTACAACTAATAGAAGTCTGCTGAACAGATGATCCGTTTAAAACCCCACAACTTTTCAAGCAGCTGAGTGGAGATACGCCTTTACTGCAGCTGCAGAAATGGCAAGCCAGTCAGTACAGTTCGATTTACTCTCTCCTGGCAAGAGCAATCACACATTCCTGAGCTCCATGCTGCTGCAATTACAGTGACGGTAGCGCCTGAAGCAGCTAGACCATAATCTCACATTCAAGTTTCTCTGCTATATACTACAACAATTCCTGCAATGGTTATGGAAGTGTAACCTGAGGTGCATCTCCTATAAAAAGGATCAGGAATTGCATATCATCCCAGGCATGTCACCAGAAACTGACTTATTTTTAAAATTCAGAATACATTTATTCATGTAAATATAATTTTATACAAATAAGTAAAACCGCAGCAAAACCAACTCATTTACTGAGCCACCGTTCAGCCCCAACCCTTCCCCAGCTGAGTTATTACTTTTTTAACTTTCTAACCCCTTCCCAGAATTCCTGTGCTGCAATTAAATATGGCCAGCAGGACTAGGGCAGGGATTGTCCCCCTGTACTGGGCACTGGTGAGGCTGCACCTCGAACCCCGTGTTCAGTTTTGGGTCCCTCACGACAAGAAAGACACTGAGGGGCTGGAGCGTGTTCCGAGAAGGGCAACAGAGCTGGGGAAGGGTCTGGAGCACAATACTGTGAGGAGAAGCTGAGGGAACTGCAGTGTTTATCCTGGAGAAGAAGAGGCTCAGGGGAGACCTTATTGCTGTCTACAGCTACCTGAAAGGAGGGCGCAGAGAGGTGGGGGTTGGTCCCTTCTCCCACATGACATGACAGGACAAGAGGAAATGGCCTCAAGTTGTGCCAGGGGAGGTTTAGATTGGATATTAGGAAAAATTTCTTCACTGAAAGGGTTGTCAAGCACTGGAACAGGCTGCCCAGGGCGGTGGTTGAGTCCTTATAGGTATTTAAGAGACGTGTAGACGTGGTGCTGAGGGACACAGTTTAGTGGTGTGTCTGGCAGTGTTACGTTAATGGTTGGACTTGACGATCTTAAAGGTCTTTTCCAACCTAAATGATTCTAAAGGTGAATTGTTGGAAGGTATCATTTTTATGTTCTGAAGACAAAGTCCAGAACATCCAATGTTCAAAACAACAACAAAAAGCATGCTGGATCCTTCAAAATATTATTAATTTCTAGTCTAACTTCCAGCAAAAGTGCATAGAAAATGTAAAGGTTCCGAGATCAAGGCCTAACTGTGTTGTTTACTCATCGCCCTGCCATCTCTATTTTAAGCAATAGTCACTGGCCTCTGCTCACTGACAACGTGATGCCTAACAGGCAAAACTTCCTTACCTGTGGAAGCGGTTCAAAGAGGTATCCAATAGCCACAATCACCAACAGAACCATAATTGAAGAGAGAGCACCTGCAATCTGAACAAAAGAAGGCAGTAATGATTTGTAAGTGCCTCCAGAAGTGGTATTACTGCTAGCCAACCCCTCTCGTGCCTTCCACAAGGTGACTTTTGAACCCTCCCACTCAGTGGACCCATGTAGGCTGTCGTGCAGCTTTCTTTTTTTCTGGTCCAACCTGGTTTTGAAACATGGGAAACTCCAGTTATTCCTTCTGGCCCAGGGAAAGAAATCTGGCCATCTAGTGAAGCTTCTGACTTCACCTTTGAAGCTCCAAAAAGCAAACTTTGACTTAAAACCTGGGGTTACATACCTGAGTTTTCCCACCAGTGCTTTCCTGAACAAGACTCCGAGACATTGAGCAAGTAATTGGAAAGCTTTCGAAAAATGACCCCAGAGAGTTGCATATGCCCAAGGCAATTAGTTCCTGTGTTAAACAACAGAGCAAGACAAAAGGCAGTTATACCCTGCAAGTGTACAAAGCTGGAGCTATCCACACATATTAATAACCACATCTTATTTACAGTGCTTTCTAGCAACCTTATGGCAGGGAGTGAGCAACCTTACTGTAGCTTATACTTGTGGTTCTCACACATGCACAAGTTGATGCACATTAAATCATCTGTTAAATAAAGTATCTGATGAAGTGCTGGAATTATTTCCCATTCTTAAATGTTACAGTAACGAGTCAGACTGAAAACTAAAATGAATGACAGCATTGTTTGTTTTAAGGATTCTTCAACTTGGCAATAACTTGAATTTTAACTCTGAATATACATGGAAAAAGTTTTCTCACAGAAACACTGTTCTTTGCTTCCTGCCCTAAACTGCCTGTTTAGTACCACTGGAACAAAGAGCAGCCTTGGCCCATGTCCTTATTCCTGGCATGTAAATGTGTAGGCTGACAAAAACCTGACCTGATTCCACTATGAAGGAAAAACTCTTTTTGTTCAATATCTCATTCTACTTCAACAATGAAACGGAGAAATTTCAACAAAGCAACCCAAATACTTTTACCTGATTCCCATCGATGGTGTAACCATGTTTAAGGGCAAAGATCTTGGCCATTGATACAGCCATTGAAAATCCAACTATTGCTATTGCTATTGCATCCACAAATATTGCTGGGATGAGATGGATGTCAGGAACCGTCGGTGGATGTAACCTTGGATATAAAGTAAATATTTACAAATTACTATTATAAAAGCTACGTACCACAAGGAAAAGGTATAGTTTAAATAAGAATATATCATCCCTACCCTTGAGGAATATTCCCAACAACATCGACTCTGTATGACTCACTCAGATTCATTCCAGCTGAAACTCCTGTGCCAATAATTACCTAAAAATCCACAAACACGTTTTTAAACATCAGCATCCCTTTTCTTTGTTCCTTTCATCACTCCATTTCTCAGTTCTGATTTTGTGCAGATTGTTTGAGAGTTAGGGTTAGTCCCTAACGTTATGAGCATCCAAACCTTCCAGTGGATCAAGCCTCAAATGAATTATGTTCAACAGAAGTTACTCTAAAGCTCAGTAAGACGTGACCAAAAATGGGGAGTTTCTACAGCTTTAGGATAGTTATATAATTTAGCTACAGGATTTCCCAACTAACTTACCACAATGATCTCCATAGGAATAGGAACTGGGAGCTTCTTCTTAAACCGGAGATTGATTTCTTTGCCAATCAACAACAGAACGATGCACGTTAATCCAACAATCAATGCAGCAACATTGGTCGTTGTTATTTTTGAAAGCACAGCAGCTATGCTCTGCAACACAACAGAAGCATCACAATTACTCCATGAAGATCCTATTTTGCTCAAAGGAATTTATTTTCCTAGGACAATTTGCCACAAAAGAGCAAATCATACAGTGCTCTTCAGCTGTTTTTTCATTCTGCATTTAGAACCGGTGAATCAGTGCCGTGCCAGAATCCCCATTGTTCCCACAAAACACAGAAGTTCAGAGTATCTCAGGGAGGGAGGGAGGGAGATGCACTTGCAATCATTTACCATATGAGTCTTCCTCAAATGGGGCAAAAATATGGCGAAAAAACTATTACGGGGGAAAAAGTCTGAACTAAACCACATCTCTTATCCTCAGCATTTTCACACATATTTCATAGTCGCAGCTACCTGAAAGCAAGAAATGGAAACCCGTTCTAATGCCTTCAAATATTTGTGACTTTGGCAAGTCACATCTACTTAGAGCTGCATAAACCAGCCTGAAACAATAAAGCTGTTGATGCAAGCACTGAGGTAACCACAGCAATACGATTAAATAACAGTGATCTTGCAACACTGCTGAATGGGCTGTTATTCCAAGTATCTTTTACCTGAACACACTATTAAAAGGGTGTTAGGAAAGAAAGCTTGCTGGAACACACAAGTTGCTAGAGGGTAAATGATTCTCTACCAATTACTACTCTTCCTTCTACTGCATTAAAAAAACCGACCTCTGGAAAGGTCTTTGAAAGGAGATGTACATACCCTCCTTTAGACAGAAGGAAAATTACAGCAGTATCAGGATATTATACACTCAAGATATGCTGGCAGTACATTTCCATAGAATCACAGAATGGTTGGGGTTGGAAGGGACCTTAAAGACCATCTAGTTCCAACCCCCCTGCCATGGGCAGGGACACCTTCCACTAGACCAGGTTGCTCAAAGCCTCATCCAGCCTGGCCTTGAACACTTCCAGGGATGGGGCATCCACAGCTTCTCTGGGCAACCTGTTCCAGTGCCTCACCACCCTCTCTGTGAAGAACTTCTTCCTGATATCTAATCTAAATCTCCCCACTTTCAATTTAAACCTGTTACCCCTTGTCCTGTCACCACAGGCCCTTGTAAAAAGTCCCCTCCAGGTTCCTTGTAGCCCCTTCAGGTACGGGAAGGCTGCAATTTTAAATGTATACCTTCCCTATTTGTTGGGCAGTTAGTATTTCTGGTTTCGTGAGCTAAACAGCAAACTTAGGAATTAATCATTAGTGCAGCCTGTTTTCCACAAGTTTTGTTGTATCTGCACAAATATACAAGAAAGATTCCCACAAAGAATTGTCTATAGCCTCCATGTAGTCGAAATCCTGAAGCTTCATTACTGCTGAGCCATCAATCTGCTCAAAAGCTTGCGTTTTGTTACTTGTTACAGATATCTGAGATCTTCTCTATTCTTCCACTCAGGATTTCTTGTCTGCAAAATCAGAGCATCGATTTTGTGGTAACAACCTGGGGCTTCCTAGAATGTTAGGCAAATCAGATTCCGGCGCATTTCAACTCTGCCTGTTCATAACAGCAAGAAAAATCACGCTCACACAAACGTAAAAGCTTTGGCTGTGATTTCAATTAGAAATGTCCCTTCAAACAAATAATTTGTTGCATGGGACCTATTAACTTTTTTCAGAGCATGACTCAATTTTAGATTCAAATGAACAAAAGCTTTTGGTTTTAAGTCATACTAACTAAGTCATAGTTTTACACTGCATAGTTATTCTTCTGTCCTCTTGCATCACTGTGTAAGAAGGCGAGTGGAGGATCAGGCTGCGAGCTGTGGCAAACGCTGGATCCCTACGTGCTCTGAACAATCAGTTGTAACGCGTAGGGGTCTTTGATAAATGTTTTACACTGAGTCTTTTCCCACTGCTCTAAAGAACAGGTACACTTACGCTGACACAGCATTTTGTGTCCAATCACACTGCAAAACAGCTTACAAACAGGAAATGAAGAATGCTCCCATCAGGAACTGTGTGTGAAATTCACGTACAGTCTGGGCAAGGTGCTGAGACTATTTCCTGGCTTTGCAAAACATGTCTGGTTTACACCAAAGCATATTAGCTAGGGCTTCAGGCTTGTATTTAATTAGGAGGATAGCTTTTTTCCCAGGGTGTACAAAAGATTTCTGTGAACACTATCCGTCCATATTACAAAACTACATTTAGCAGAATCCTAACTGCCCATCTCAGACCATGCTGAGCTACCAAGTCACTCCCAAATCTGCACTCCAAGGTGCTCGTATATTGCTATGGCACTTAAAGACCTCATACGCAGATTGCAATACTGAAGTATTATTCTACTTAGTGCCAAAATAATTAAAAAAAAAAAAAGGAAATGGTTTGAGAACTAGATCCAGACAATGTAGAAGTGGCCTGTTTAGTAAATGTAGTTACTCACATATACAACTGAGAGGGGTCCACTGAATCGTTTAGTCTTGATGCCAAGGAGATACTTTAATTGAGAAGTAAAGACATGAACTGCAGCAGCAGTGGTAAATCCTCGCACCAGAGGCTCCGTCAGATAGATGGCTACAAATCCAAATCGAAGGAGACCTAAACACAACTAACGAGGAAGATAAATATTAGCCATGTGACACTCCCACTGTAGCCTGAGCATCAGCACTATACAGCAGACAGGACACACAACCCCTCTCCTGGCTTGGGCATCGAGGTGAGATCAGGCAAACCTTAATATGGTCTCTCTAAAGCCACAGTTCCGTAAGCAGCCATCACTGCACAGTGTCTTCCATGCCACTGGCATGTGCATTGTGGGATAGGGGTAAACATATGTGTGTGTGTATGCATTTATGAACAGACTAGAGAACAGAAGGTTTGAGTTTTTCTGATGGGACAGGAACAAATGAAAAGGGGGGAGGTCCCATTTTTCCTAGTCAAGCCAAGATGCCAATGTCTTGCCTCCAACGTATCCCTCCCCACATCTGTTACGTGGCTGCCATGAAGCAGCCTGTATTCTACACAACACAGTGCCAAGGCACCAGTCTGTTGACAAAGGACCTGCCATGACCCCAGCACCCCTTGCACCTGCAAGTCCAGCACCTGAGCTTGCCCTTACAGGAAACCGCAAGCACATACCTGGATAATTCCTGAAAGAAAGGCGAGAGTCACAGCCACCTGTACCCTCTTGGTATCCCTAGCATGGTAATATGCAAGGGAATCTGTAAGGTTAGTAGAATTATAGCCGACAGCGATCATTTCATCAGGCACTTGTCTCACAGCAACACCGCCAACCATCATACTAATCACTGCAAAGGTACCTGAAATAAGAGGGAGAGGGAACTGATTGGCAGCTGTTTTTTTAGGAATGGTTCTTATGAGATATGTGGAATTAAACTATAATAGAGTTTTCTATCTAAATACTGTATTTTTTATTCCCCAAACCTGATTAGCAATCTGTACTTAGCACCATTACAGCTAGTTAGATGCTGAACATACATCTGTACGGTACATAAACACCGTAATTTTTTTCTATCTCAATTGTTATTACACAAATTAAAGATTCATCCACACAGACAGTTGACTGCAGCTATGGAATTACAGTTCAGGAGTTCACAGCACACATTTCTAGATCTAATCCGAAAGAAGATGCTCTTCCTTCCTAAACAGGATGGATAAATTAACAATTAATACTACTGCTAATGTTTGACACATTTGTATTTCTGCTATTAACCTAAATTTGAATTTATGGAAAACAACTACTTTCTATTTCTCTAATTCTATGTTTTTCAACTCTATTGAACACACACAGACTTTCAGTTATCCACACAGATATACCTATTGATATGTGCTTGGAGGTTCCAAAAAAAGTATATAGAAACACAGGATAAAATGAAGAATATAGGCCAAACACTGGGGGAACAGCTGCCAGCAAAGCATAGGCTAAACCTAGAAAACAGACACAAAAATGTATGTTAGGCAAACAACAGAAAGGAACCGTCTGAAGCAAAAGGATTTAGGCCTAATAAAATTGAACTCATCTAGTAGGACATCTAGTGACATATTGTAGGTCTAAAAAACAAGAAGTCTTACAGGGAATACTCTTTCATATGTATAATACTGCAGAGCAGTGACTAGAAAACTGTGGTTTGGGTCAGGAAACCAGGAGTGTCTAATTACAGGCATTGCAGGTGTGTGCACATCTGTGCACTCACTGTTTTGCCTTTGTGGCTGGAAGCACTTCTTAATAGCCAGCAAACACTTCGTGTTGCTGTTGGCTTTATCTGACACAGAATGTAATTAAAAACACCTAAACCCCTGTAACCAACGGGACACATTTGATTCTTCTCCTTTTCTAATCAGACATGATCTTCGTGGTATTCTGACTCACTTCCCTCCTCTCTCCCCCTTCTCCCCAGAATGAATGGGATGATGTAACAGTTTATTTTTCTGCAAAACATGCTCCAAAATGTAAAATAAGCAGGGAAGCATTATTTACGATCTGTAAGGACACGGAGCTTATATGCTCTGGTATTCTCCCAGAAAATTAAGTCCGTTTTGTTATCAAGCCCTGTCCAGTTCCACAGGGCGGAAGCGCGATCCACACCATTCCTATCTGTAGTTGGGGCTGGCAAGCACAGCAATGGGGCTCGGGGGGAACGGCTCTAAGGGATGCCAGGGAGGGACATTTCCCGTGGTGCTCCCCCTCGGCATGACTGAGCGTGTGCTTATCATGGGACCAGGCTCACAAGCAAACGGTGTGCCCCACATGATGTGGCGCGTAACGTTCCCGAGCAGTTGCAGCAAAGTCGGTAGCTCTACTCGGCTTGAGTGCATGAGAACTAGACACCAGAACCAAACAAATGGGTCGTGAGAAGATGCTGCACGTTGGCTTGGTTCTCCAATTCACCTTTGCAAGTGCAGACTCATGACACCTGAGGAAGCTGCGAGCTCTTACCACACTTGGGCAGCCTGGCCCACGGAAGGACGGAAAAGCTCAACAGTCCAGTGCAAATTACAAAAGGAAGCAATGGTTCACCTGCCATGGCGAGCTAGTGATACCCCAAAACACTTCTCCCTATTAATTTATTTTTAAACTGTGAGACAAAGCATCAGGTTACCGTGAAAGAACAAAAACAGAAGGGCATTTTCTGTGTCATCCAAGCACTCCTGCACCATGTAATAGCTCACAGCCTTGCTCATGCCCTATGCAACGTCAGAGTCCTAACCAAGAATTCGTATTCCTATCAGAACTGGACTGATATCGTTTATTCTCTTGCAGCAGTGTGCTTTTCATTAAGTGATTCTGAAACTCACCCCACATATATTCTCTGCCCCAGAGGCTAAGAGTATCAGCAGAACACCCTGTACTCTAACAGCCTGGTCTTTAAAATGGGGATAAACAGGGCAAATGACCAGAACTGAAAACAAGTGGTTTCAAAACAGGGAGGGTGGGTCTATGTGAAGTTCCTGATCTGAAAACCCTTTTATTCCTTCTCCTTTTCATTTGTACTGGCATTTTTAAAGGCTGTCAGCGCCAAGGAAATAAAGAGATGTTGACATGACAGGAGTTCATGGCTTAAACACCCTGGTCATTGTAGTTGTGCCTGGAATGACTCCTAGGCTTCTCTGACCTCACGGTTGCCATAATTACATCCACTCCAGAAAAATAAAAGTTCAGCTTTTGTCTTCTTAGGAAGGGAAAGATTAGGAGCAGTTTAAGGGCATATCTGCAGTCACCGAAGGAAAGAATAATGCTTAGTTTTCACAAAAGTAAGGATAAAGTTCACTGCTGACCACTTAAATTTCAGTGTCCTTATCTGGTCATCACATAAACTGTGTTTCAGTATACAACCAGGAATGTTTGTGTCTAGTATACCACAGATTTGCATGACAGTTAACCACGCTACTTACCGGTTTAAGATAATATGATGCTTATATTTGTGTAAGGAAAAACACCCTTCCTTTAAAAAAACGCACAAACCCAGCAAACTACAGAAATAAATAAGTCAACTGCACAGACACAGTTAAGATATTCCACTACTTCGAGGGGTTACCACCTATTAAAAACCAGTGGATTTACAGATTAATTCTTCAGTCCTGCCTCAGCCTAAAGTGGAACAAGTGAGGTTGATACATGAATTAAGCAAAATGCAAGTAAACTTATATATGCTTAATTACATTACTTTTAGCATGGGGACTTCTCTGGACTGGGCTGTGCACAAATTCTAGAACTGCCTCTACTCCACAACCTCCTGGGAAAATCTGCTGGGACTGTGGCAGCTGGCGTGAAGCTGCCATTCCCAGATGTGATGGCATCCCATAATGATACTGCCGTAAAAATGCTGTCACTTTCTAACCCCCAGCAGTTCTGAAACTGCTGACATTAAAGTGTCAGGCTGAAAAAAAGATTCCACTGGTCCAGTCACCAAGAGTTGATCATGATAGTGAACAGCGGCTTTCTCTTTGTCTTCGACACAGCCTGCTCCTGCTGTGCAGGATCCACTTGGGGTGAAAACTTCCAAGTAATTTAATAGAAATTCCACAGATTTGCAGTCTTGTTATAGGAGATACTGTTGATTTATTTCCACCATGTAAATCATTGCCCACTGCTACAGTTCCAGCTTAAACTGGTGACTTGTGGCTTTAAGAAGGGATCAATCTCTGATTTCTCAAATGTTCTTCTCTGGTTGAATTCAGTTTGGTCACTTTGCAACAGCTGCTCTCCTGAAACATTATGCCTACTAGATACTGCTACCCTCTATGAAATCTGTTACAGCTTTCAGGATGAGGAGATCAGAAAATAACTGGGTGCATTCAGCAAAGGTTTAGACATGCACTTAAAGTGTGAAACATTGTTCTGTCATCCAGAGCTGTTGGCACTGACCAGAGGTAAGCTGCTTTCAGTTTGCTGCATGTCACTGTCGTGCAGTTTTAAGGGAATCATCACTATGGGCTGGTCTGATCTACACACACACACCTGAAATACACACCCCATTCTCCTGAGCACCTGTTCAGAGAGCCAAGTTCTACTGTAAAAGCACATAACAGCAAAGAGGAGGATAAATAAATCCAGAGAGACACTCACCTTGAGGAAGTTGCATAACCCCAGTGCTAATACCTGAGATAATGTCTCCTAATAAATATTCCTTCACTGGGTAACGGGGGAGCCATTTTAAAATTGGTAAGAAACTGTAAAGACGCGACTTGGCTTTCTTAGAAGAACAACTGAAAATACAAAGCAGAAAGAAAAAGTTAAACACTAGTGGGGGTAAAATGGGTCAAAAAAAAAAATGTATTTCATCCGTATACAGGGAAACAGCCCCATTAAAGGCAGGCTCAGACCCCGATGACAGTACTTTCTGGACAAAGCTTAAACACAAACTATGACTGTAGTTAATGTAGCCCTTTATCACATGTTGGTTGCTGTTCACAAACCTTATGGAACTGGAGAAGAGAACCGGTGTCTTGTGAGGCTGGAGATCAGTGGGAAGTGAAACTGTTCAAGTCCACGCACAACGCAGCACTCGCACAACATGTTTTGCCAAGATCTTTCCTAGTAACAATCCGCTGAGGATAACTTGCTTTCTGACAGCAGTTTTCACTCAAAGTACTCTGCAATTATTTTTCCTACTTCTATTTGCTATTTGTGTGCTTTATATTTTTCTGTTTATAACATTTTGTATTATTATGCCTTTCTTTTTTTTAATAGTATTTTACTGAGGCTTGTTACTACCACAGGTACTGACAGGCTAACTTCAAGGCTGTTTGAGAACATAACCCTTCTTTACCCAGAAAGAAAAGGCACTGAAGCCAGCAACAACGATCCTTGCGTCTCTCAGCAGAGTTATCAACCTTTTGAAACCCTGATGAAAATTAACAGAGGCAGGAACTAAATACCTCTATCCGGTACTGCCATGCATCATACTTTGATTGTACTGTGGTAAGAAAGTTTAACCTTGGATCAAAATATAACACATATAAATGCTTTTCTGGGTATGGTAACAGCAAGAGAGCGGCAGAGATTTGTTAACATTTCTGAATTCCCACGCGACTACATTGCATAGTGAAGCAGCTTATTGCTACAAGTGAGAGAGGAACTAGAGTCATCCACACTTCATGTTTGAGCAGACTGAATCACAAGAAGTCACAGCTCAGGAAGATTTCAATCCATGTATTTTTTATTTAGGTCAGATAAGTTTTTTGAGGTGGAATTAGGTGCCACTATCATTAGAATGGTCACTCCATTAACCAGAACAAAACTCCAAATGTCAAATCATGTGAACAGGAATATTTTACAGACAAGTAGTCAGGCAGAAATCATTTGTTGTCTTCCAGAACAAGGTTCTAGCAAGAATCTGAATCAGCTCTGCAAGTGAGGCATAGATAAATGTAAAGCTAATGAGAACTTAACTAGAATAAGTTTCTCTTCACTATTCTCTGGTACCACAGTGGAAGAGCTGCACCGTTAAAAACATTTCCTGTCTAACAAGATGATGCTTAGATACCAAGGTAGTTGGTTAAAAGCTACAGAATGCCTCTATAAGTCCTTATTAGACTAATATAGATTTCTACACAGCTGTCATACATCTCCATTTTTGTTCTGTGAAAGAATCATGTGAAGCACAAATTTGGCCCTAAGTATTTCCACATAAAAAGGACAGATGTTTTTCTGGATCTTATGAATTCACGTCACATAATTTGACTAATACCTCACATTCTTAAGCTGCATGTTTTTCCTCTGCGCTCCAATGAAGGCAATTTAACTAATTTATCCAACATTTTGTAATACAGTTATATATTCACCTATAAAAACTCATCTACAACATCATCACAGTCTTGCAGAATAATCAAAGTAGAATTAGTGCTTTTATCTTTTAGGTTTCTTTGAAGAGATTACCAGCTCTGTGCATGAATCAACGAAGAATTGGAGTATTTCTAACCAATACAATAAAGATAAGACAGAAAAACCTACCGACAGCAATGTGCAATCTTCTGCCTTAAAGTCTGAGGTGTCCTTTCTCGTCTGTGCAGCTGTCCTTGCAGGAGCTCTTGGTTATATATTGGTCTCTCCACACAATACCTCGGGGTTTGCTCAACACATGCTTCATCTTCTCGAGCATGTTCCATAATTGATCTCACGGAGCAGGAGCCAAGGAAGAACAGTTCCACAGTCTACACTGAAAAAAATGGTTGCAGACAAAGTAAGTTTGGTTACTTTTTAACCTCAGATTTGGCATTTCCTGTCAAAGAATGTATTTTGACAAACTAGAGAGAAGAACTCTGAATGCAGTTTAAAAGCATTAATTAGACAGTCTGTAACAGCAGTAAGTAAATAAGCCACAGTCACAATGTTTACTAGATGGAAGCCATTAATTTATGCTTCTCTTAGGTAAAGAAAGCTTTTTGCATTAATTACTCTCTTGAAAATTGCAGAAACAAAATTGGAAGCTTCTATTCATGTTTATCTGGATTTTCCCTCCTCAGATTTTAGAGGAAATGTCAGTGTCAAAGGGAGATAAGTTTATTGCTGAGTTACTTCCTGCTTACTCACAAACTGTCACGTCCATCTGCAAAAGACAGAACTCCAATTTTAACACTGGGAAAGCCACTTCTTTCTTCCAGATAGCTAGTGGCTTCCTGCATCCATCCACCTGCTTTCTCCTCCCTCTCTTTCAGATGCTTTTTTTACCAGACAGCACGTCAAGGATGCACAATTCACTACTTTCAGAAAGTTATTCCTTCACTGGATGTGCCACTTCCTGCTATTCTCAGTCCTGCTCCCATTAAAACAGGAGTAAGGAGATGCACACAATTTTAAAACTAGCCAGAGGGTTTGTAAATATATGTTTGTCTGATTCAGTGCCATAAATATCTTAATATGTTTGGAAGATACTTTGTTAATTCCTTTGCCCATGTTGGCTGCTTCTAGAAACCCAGGGCAAGAAACGTAACTCCAAATTATGAGCAGAATGACAGGACTGCTATATTGTTACGCAGAGACACTGGCTAGTACTACATTTGATGACAGAGCATAAGTGCAACAGGAAACAGCCTCAATTGTGAACAAGGGCCTTGGGCCCCAGTCCAGAAAGTCACTTAAGGATGTGTTTGCCTTCAACCAAGGGACCTAACCCAGAGGTTTTTAGTTTTTAGCTGTACATCAATACTTTCCTAGAAAAGGGTTACCATGCAGAAATTAAACAAACTGCCACCTAAACACTCAAACAAAGCTAATCACAACTGGTCCAGAGGTCCCTTCCAGCCTCAAACGTTCTGTAATTCCATAATGTTCCCTTATGTCATTAGTCACATAGAACAAATCTTTTCTGGTAATTAATTGATGCATTATGGCAACATAAGCCTCCTGCTTAGTTGATGAGGGAAAGACTGTGGATGTTGCCTACGTAGACTTCAGTAAAGCCTTTGATGCTTTACCCACAGCATTCTGCTGGAGAAACT
>NW_010231054.1:0-1000 GCF_000690775.1 Eurypyga helias
GGCGGGGGTCCTGGCGGGAGGGGTGAGCGGGCTCACCGAGGGACAGGGGGTGACCCCCAGCCCCCCCCCCAGAGGGGGGGTTCGTCCGGTGCTGGAGACCCGGCCGTGGCACCCTGCGCTCTCCTGGGGAGGCTTTGGGGTGTCCAGTGGGGCCTTGGGGTACCCGGCGAGACTTTGGGGCGCCCAGCAAGGCTTTGGGGTAGCCACTGAGTCTTTGGGATACCTGGGAAAGCTTTGGGGGACCTGGTGAGGCTTTGGGGTACCTGGCGAGGATTTGGGGTACCTGGTGAGGTTTTGGGGTTCTTGGCAAGGCTTTGGGGTACATGGGAAGACCTTGGGGTACCTGGGAAGGATTTGGGGTCCCCAATGAGGCTTTGGGCTATGCAGTGCGGCTTTAGGGTACCCAGCGAGGCTTTGGGGTATTGGGATACCTGGGAAGGCTTTGGGGTACCTGGTGAAGCTTTGGGGTACCCAGTGAGGTTTTAGGGTTCTTGGCAAGGCTTTGGGGTACACAGCAAGACCTTGGGATACCTGGGAAAGATTTGGGGTCCCTGATGAGGCTTTGGGCTATCCAGTGCGGCTTTGGGGTACCCAGCGAGGCTTTGGGGTATTTGGATACCTGGAGAGGATTTGGGGTACCTGGTGAGGTTTTGGAGTTCTTGGCAAGGCTTTGGGGTACACAGCAAGACCTTGGGATACCTGGGAAAGATTTGGGGTCCCTGATGAGGCTTTGGGCTATCCAGTGCGGCTTTGGGGTACCCAGCGAGGCTTTGGGGTATTGAGATACTTGGGAAGCCTTTGGGGTACCTGGTGAGGCGTTGGGGTACCTGGCGAGGCTTTGGGGTACCCAGTGAGGTTTTGGAGTTCTTGACAAGGCTTTGGGGTACACAGCAAGACCTTGGGGTACCTGGGAAGGATTTGGGGTACCTGATGAGGCTTTGGGCTATGCAGTGCGGCTTTAGGGTACCCAGCGAGGCTTTGTGGTATTGGGATACCTGGG
>NW_010231054.1:1467-1924 GCF_000690775.1 Eurypyga helias
TCGTGGGAAGGATTAGGGGTGCTCAATGAGGCTTTGGGCTATGCAGTTCTGCTTTGGGGTAGTCACTGAGGCTTTGGGGTACCTGGGAAGGCTTTGGGGTACCCAAATGAGACTTTGGGGTACCCAACAAGCCCAGCACCCCCCAATCTCATGCGGTAGACACCGGCGGACCCCTCCCTTCCCATGCACACGCGTGTCCTCCGGCACTATTCCCACACGGATTCCGGGCGGCGGTGGCTGGAAGCTGCCTGCACCCCCAGCCCGTCCCGGGGTGAATCCCCCGGCTCCCGGGGGGTGTGGGGGGGCCCTTTCACCATTTCCACCTGTGCTGGAGCTCACGGAATCGGGGAACAACATTGGGATGGCTCCATGGCACCGAGCCGGGGGGCACCGGGGCCTTGGCACGGCGCCCGTGGCACGGTGACACCGGCTTTGCTGGCCACGGGGACCCTATGGA
>NW_010231055.1:0-358 GCF_000690775.1 Eurypyga helias
GCACGACCTCTCCCACCCCGAGCATCCTCCCAGCGCGCCGGGATGGGCCAACGGCCACCGGCCGTGCTGAGCTCACGGGGGAGGAGGAGAGGAGCCAGGCTGGGAAAGGGCTTCCCAAAAACTCAGCTGGTCTTGGGGAGGGTGAAGTCCTGCAGTGGGGTGGGGAGATGGGGCCAGCTCCAGCACCGCAGAGGGCATCTGTCCCCAGTCATGTCCCCTGACACTGGGGGGCAGTGGTGTGGGTGATGGTGCCCCAGTGTGAGGCACGATACGCTGGTGTGGGTCACTGTGCACCATCGTGACATGCTGTACCGGTATGGGTTACGATACCCTGGTGAGGGTCACCGTAGCTGGTGGG
>NW_010231056.1:0-16824 GCF_000690775.1 Eurypyga helias
TTTTTTTTTTTTTCCCCTTAAGTAAAGAATCCTGTAGGAGCTTGAGACCCAAGTCTCATTTATTTGCCTTGGACTTTTAAGGCAAGGATATACTCATCTTGGTTGGACTGTGGGTTGTTCTCAACCAGCCTGAGCTATCTGATTTAACCTTTGCTGTATTAAGTTTAGTCAAAAAGCCAATGCAATGTTGTACATCTCTGTCACGAAGTAAAACCATTCCAGATATTTGTTTGCAAACTGGTGGTCTGTGTACCCATGGGTGGGAGTGAAGGGATATGGAGCTGAAATGTGCTGCCTGGTTTGTAGTGTACGAGTCTCAGGCACTTTGCAGAAAGAGGCCTCAAGGAAAGGGTTCAGCACTCCTCTGCACTTTTTCTGAGTTCATGAGACTGACTGGAGGCATCGAAAAGGCTCTGGAAAAAAGATGTGCAGGCTAGAGGGGAAGCAGGCATGCCTTTGGTGGTGGTGTTAAGGTTGACCCTAACTGCCAGTAATGGACAAAACAACCAAAGCGCTCTGGTGGAGCAGCTCCAAAGCAGCAGTCTGGATGCCACTGTGGAGCTCTCTGCTGGCCATTCTCTGTTAACAAGAGATGCCCGTCCCCTCTTGCTGTGGGGTAGAGTATCAAGCTTGAAGGGCTGTGCTATACACCCATGGGCATGCTAGGAAATGTTCAGCAAGATGATGGGTCAGATTCAGCCCAGAGTGACCACAAAAGAAGACTATCACATGAGTGACCTTCCCCTGCAAGCTGGAGCTTTCTTGGTAAAGCAATTGTGATTCCTTGAAAACCTCGTGGCCCCACCCACACCACATTGTGGTTGGTCTCTCAGCACAAAACCCTCTTGTGTTACCTCTTACAGAGGTCACAGACCTTCAGCACCTAAAGCTTTAAGCAGATCTCATTGTTACCCTTTCACTGCAGGTGAATAAAATAAAATATGAGAAGGTTTGCATCCTTTGTCTCCCAAGAATGGTTTCAGAAAGGTAATGGACTATGTGGGTTGAAACAGGGTCATTCCAAGAGCATGACCTGGAGGGGCACTGGATGTTTGGTTGATCTTCCTCTCCTCTCCCAGGCAACACTGGCAGGTTACTGCCTTCCTCCAGCCGAGCCCAGAAGTGCCTTTGCTCAGCTGTATTTGAAGAAGAAGGAGGTGTGGAGCAGTGTTGGGAGAGCTCCCAGAGAAGGGGCAGCTTCCCTGGCTCGCTGCAGAGGGAACCGCTTCAGCGGCACAGCCAGTGGCTTTCCGAGCTGAATTTGTCATCTGGCTAATTCTGCTGGAACATAAACTAAGTAGACCCAAATGGGTGTTGACATAAAAGCTCCTTCTTCAAAGAGGAGTTGTCTGTCTACAAACAAGCATGAGCAGCAGCAAAATCATCCTCAGAGTGGAACTTGAACCATCAGGTGTCAGCCTAGTTCTTCCTCAAGGGATTTCCAGTGCTGGGTTATACCAGTTACCTTTGTCCCAGCAAGCTCCCTGCCTCTGCCCCACCATACACACCAGACTGAGGGACAGGTGCTCTCAGTGAAGCCCATGGTACCTTCATACACCCTGGGAGAGTAAAAATAAAGGGATAGATGGGTAAGTCAGGAATGGCCAGGACTGGTTTCTGCACGCTGGTGTGTTGCTCTCTGTTACGAGAAGGTACAACACACACATGGTGTGGTCTCCTCATGTTCCTTCACGCGTTGCAGGGATGATGAACAAGGGTGGCATGGTCCCTCCCAGAGCTCCACTGTGCACTGAGGGTTAGATACGTCCATGCTCATGCTCAAACCTGGCCACCCTACATCTCTGTCCTGGTGAATTGGTTCTTCAGCCACCCTGCATTTCTTTTGCCATGTTCTCTGTCAAAAAGAAAAGCTGTTTCCATAACCCTTACATTTCATGTTTTGATGTTAAACCTGACATTCTTTACACAAATCCAAATAATATGCATTGCCTTTACAATTCTAAAGGAAAAATACTTATCTTGGATCTTACATGCTTTGCATCTGATTAAACAAAGCTTTCTTAAAATAGACCCCAGAAGGAAAGGATCCAATTGTCGGCCTGTTAAATACCAAAATAAAACAAATCCCTGAGGAAATGAAGGGGTAGCAGTCAATGGTGTTACAGTTGCTTAGGGACTGATAGTAAGAAAAGTGGCATACGTCCAGAAGAGGCCCACAGCAACAAGAGGAAACCTCTGTTTCATGTGGAGAGTGGGATAAGGCAGTGCAGAGACTGGTTTATATTTGCAGGAGAAAAATGTGTGTATATTTTACAGTTTGAAGACTATTCATGCAATAATATGAAAGAAAGTGAAGAAGAAAGTAACTGTAATGACAAGAAACAACTCAAAACACTACTGTGTTTTTTCTTTTACCTCCTGAAGACTGCAGGTCTTTGTGTTTCAATGCATGAGCTACTGTTTGGCACATTTCCTCAACCACTTTGTCTATTCACTTCTTGCTAATGTGAAAGTGCCCAGACTCCCTAGAAATACGGCTTTGTTGGAAACCTTTCATTATCCAGGATTAGTTGTTTGGTAAACCTGTGTCCCCTTTTAACAGTCTGACAGGAAGTGCTGGCTAATGAAGGGCTCCTTGTGGTGGTTCTGTGGGTGTGGGACTTGAGTCCATTTTATTGCTCAGATTGCAAGCCAGGCTTCTTCGTGCTCCCGACAACTGCAGGGAAACTGAGTCACACCCTTTGGTTCTGCTGAAAACATGCAGTGAAAAATATGTTTTCCTTTCTCAGTACTCTTGATGTTTGTAGTTTAAAGGCTTTATGTAGCAGGGAATTTTGTTGATATGTTACAGAATTATGTGTGTAGATTTAAAAAGTGTTGTGTCAGTATCTGGGGACAGCTTACTTGAAACGTTTCCATGTAATTCCAACATGAAAAACTGAAATAATACAAACCATTAAGTGTCTTTATCACTTCATAGTAGTTGTAAAGCACTTGAAAGAACCAAACCTGAACATCCTCATCCCACCTCTAGTCAGGTAGAAGGTGTGGCAGACAAGTATAGGATTTACTTTTTCAGTGATAAACTTCCACGTGTGTTTTAAATCTCAAGAGAGATTTGCTGAAATCCTTTATGAAAGTAGTGTAAAGTGAAAGTAGTGTACTTTTCTGTGAAAAGTATTCCAGTACAACTTAAATCATGGAGAAATACTGCGAAATCAGCATCAGTCTGTGATGCCAAACAGGGTTCTTTTATCTTCACAATAAATCTCTGCCATTGAAACTCCCAAGCCACTGCATTTGGAAGCCCAAATGCAGGGGAGCAAAGAAAGGCAGGCTTGTAAAACCATGGGGAAAGAAAACAAAGTCCTACCCACACCCCCAACCAGGCTTCATGTGTTTGGGGAGAGTGGAAGGGCCCAGAGAACTGTTAAAGATCCAGAGACTGTTAAGCACCAACGCTTTCGGGTGGAGGGGACAGCAGGTCAGTGTGAAACTCCTGCATTAAATTCAGAGGAGGACCCAAGCACATGGTTTGGACTTTGCTCTTCCCTCCGTTACGCCTAATTAGGCCAAGTGCAGAAACTGTCTTTTCTGATCCCAAACACATGTGACACAAGTGGTTCCTTTCAAGGGGAATCAGCTCTGGGAGAGTGGTACTGGCTCTGTCTGGATAGGAAGGGCAATCAGGTAGCCCAGAAATGTGTGTGAATGTGATCGGGGGAGTCAAGGAAGAGATTATGTTTTAATGAAGAGTTTTGAACTCGTTATCTGGCCTGCATTCAAAGACTCCAAGAACACTAATCATGCACGTAAATGCATGTGGTGGGAAGTGACTGGAGAGTGGCCAAGAATACAGAGGTCACTGCAACCCACATCTCACACTCCCACCCCCCAAGCACTGCCTGACCTCTTGGCTTCGCTGCTTCTGCCCATCCGGTTGTATAGGACTGTGGGAACACATGGCAAACATCTTACTTTTTTACCTGTAGTCCTACAATTGTTTTTCACCATCAGCTTTTTATCTGTAGCTGCCAAGGTGGCTCCGTGCCATTCATAAAGGGAGTAGATACAGTGCTACTTCCATATCTTTTTGATGTAGATACTTAAGTGGGCGTAGGACAGCAGTTCCCAGAACAGTTCAGGGCTTTGCACTGGTGCAGGGGGACATGGCACCACCAGGACACAGGACATGCATTGCTGGCAACTGGTGACACCAGTGCAAACTGGGCTCTCCCTCTCCAAAACTTGCCTCTCTATTCTGGCAGTCCTTCTGTCACCCAATAAATGTGTACAACATAACTCCCCATTTCTAAGGTGCACCTAAGGTGGAAGACATACTATACTCCTCCAACAGCCTGTGGCTTGGCCAGGCAGGAGGAAGACTGGATGTGGGTTCATTCTGACAGACACCCCACAACCGTCACATGTGTAGAGAGGAGGGGGATGGGCTGGTGAGTGACTTGAGCTCGGAGCACCAAGCATGGAGCTGCCCAATTAAAGATTTAATTGTCTCTTTGCAGATGAAATAGTACCAGCACGTAGCCAAACTCACAGAGAAGGCAGTAAGAAGAATTCAATGTAACTATAATTGTAATTATAATATAATAATTGCAACTAGAGAGCCCCTTTCTGATTAACAGGGAGACCTCACTTTAAAGCTTTGCAAACATGATTCTGGTCCGAGTTTTATAAATCTTGGGCTACAGCAAGCGCTGTCTACCCACTTGTCAGAAACTAGGTGAGCTAAAGGGCTGTCAACCCGCCTAGCTCGGCCCAGGGAAGCTCTCCTGCCCTGCTTACGCACAGCACCAGGGCTGTCCTGTCTGGGCTGCTCTACAGAACCTTCTGCCACCAGAGGGCAGCTGGTAAAGGAAGGTGATGGGCTTGCCTGGCTCAAGATGAGACAGCAGCTAATTTGATGCTAATTATTATGGTTGTAATTTCCTCACTAACCAGATGCAATCCCCTTCAGCCATCTCCGATGGCTTTATGCTTAGGGAATGCTTCCTGCAATAAGAGCAAAGGCAATGTTCTTTTCCTGTTGCCCACAAGATCCATCCTCAGCTGTAATATGAGCTAGACACAGTACAATCAGTTATTTCTCTTACTGAAATAGCCAAAGACTAATCTTTAAAAATCTAATAATGCATTAGAAAGATGTGTTTGCAGCCAGTTTATCTCTGAGCTCTGTTCATCGCATATCTGGCATGCTTTCTGCAGCCTAAGGTGGGAAAAGCAGAAGAGTCAGCAGCTGTTTACAGAGAGATCAGCACGGCACCTCTTCGCTTTATGAATAATATGGAGCCACCCTGGTGTCTACACATTAAAGGCCTATGGTGAAAAACTACTGTAAGATCCCAAGCGAAAATAAGTGACAACTGCTTCCTGGTGTAGCTGTACATGAAGAATATAGGGAATGAAGACAAACTACTTGTGCTAAATACTTATTTTGCCTTTCCTTGTGATAAGAAGAGTGCAGTAGGAAATCAGCTGCCAGACTTGGGGCCCATCTGTGCTGGCACATCCCACACTCCCTGTGGTGGTGATGTGTGCTTTTACTGTTACACGTTTCAGATAATCACTGCAGACTGAGACAAGAGATTCAGTGTTTTTCAAATAGAGACGAGTAGCAGCTCTGACCACCCCATAATGAGTAAGCTCAGTCTAATTGTGTTTCTTGCTTTTCATCTTTTCTCTTTCACAGTTTCTTTCACTTACTTTCCCTTTTGTGTATACTGTTGCTTTCTCTGGGGGGAGGGATTTGCTCATCTATCTCATGTTGAGGCTGAATTCAGCTGAAGTCAGTGAGGTCTCTACTGTGCTAACAGCAATTCTCCCTGTGGAAATAAATGGGACTTCAGAGAAGCTGTAACTTGATGTTGCTTGCAATTGAAATGTTATTTTAAGGTTTTCATGTTTGAAGTTGTAAATAATCATATTGCACAAACAAACCAAGCAAGACACCTCCACAGCACAATCCTGGAGGTCAGGAACACAAATGCGTGACCTTCACCCTCATCAGATGCTCACAGAAGTCATTTTCCATGATAGACCAGACATTGAGACTTTCTCCTTTGACCAGCTGATAAAGACATTCCATCCACTGTATTAATTTCTCACAAAGATAGCAAAACTTTCCTTACGGCCAATTCCTCTCCCTCCAGAGATGTCACTCATGTTAAACCGATGTCATTATTTCTAAAGTGTTAATGAAGGCTTTGCACTGAACCAAGACAGGGTACGTACTCTCAGAGCTGAAGGCATTCTGCCACTTGTTGCCTTCTGTTCAGGTTTTGACTGGGAACACATTTACATACCCCTGATCCCTCTTGGTTTGTGTGGCTGGTGTCTGATGATCAGATCAAACATGGGAGACTGTGGGCAGCAACATTACCTCCAGATGACTACGGGTTGAGGACAGATGGGGTATGGGAAGAGTGGAGGGATGAGAAGATAAGGACCAGTTAGCTTCAAGGATACTCAGAAGGGTGCCTGCAATAGTGAGGAAGTGAGTTCCTGTGAGTTGCCAGAGCTAAAAACAGCAGAAACTTCTCTCCTCCTGGAAATCCATAGTGGAACCCTAATGAAGCCACAGCTTGTGCAATGGCTGGCTGCTGGCGAGGGAACATGGGCTGTGCTCGTCTTCCCCACCAGCATCCCTCCGTTCTCCTCAAGGCTACAGAGGCATTTTGGTGCCTAACGCAGTTGCTTCTTCCCCCTTCTCTGTACCCTGAACAATGACAGTAAGGCCAAGTATTAAGTGAGTACTGTCCATTCCTGTGCTGAGTGAAGCATGGAACTTGTCAAAACCCCATAATGTTATGTAATTAAAGACTGTCCTCAAATACAGGAGAGAACTGCTATAGTGTCACACAAGTAATCGTAGTTCTGGTGATTCTTAATGTTTCAGAGCTTGATTTTGCAACCAGAACGATGTTCTCTTAACCCTATTTTATACCCATGGCTTTTACTTAAGAAATCTTTTCTTCCCTTCCCATGGGCAGGCAAACTGGAAGCAATAGTACTGATGAGTCCTTGTTCCCAAAACATCAAATTGATCTTTTTTCTTCTTCCTTCCTATATCTCTGCACAGGAGTGCCAAGGAAGTGCTGTAAGAAGGACTGCTGGAGAAACAGAAGAAAGTCCTTCTGAGAAGAGGCAGCTCCACATCCAGGTGCAGTCACTTTTATTTGAGTTGGGAACATGCTTTCATTCATGGTGTAGTCAGAAGGGCTCTTTGTATCTGCAGCAACTGGAGCTAATCATCTGTGGTCTACCAGTTTAAAACAAATTCTGGCTTCTTTAAGTGAGAATATTTGAGCAACACAAGAAAATGTACAGAAAAGAATCTATTTCAACATGGTCCTTAGCAGATGCCAGCTTGTGGTCCTTACAGCTCTCTCTAAAGAAATTTCAGGAACCTTTAATGGAAAGCTGATTTATAGCATAATTGTTCTACTAAGCTCTGACAATACCAAATATACAATTGTAATATCACTCATTTCTCTTATGTATAATGATATTGAATTATGATAGGTTTTTAATTGTACTCTCTGGTTGTTAGGACTGTGGAGGTGGAAGGGAGGTTCAACAGCTGTGATACGTCTTGTCTCTGCTCTGTCTTTTCACATAATTGCTCTACTTAAGAGCTTGGTCTAGTGTCTCCCATTTTGCTTCGTCTCTGTTTCTTATTTACTACATCTCCATTCTTCCCAAAGTCATAAAGTACCCAGTTTCCCCATGTGTATTTTTCCTGCTTCCTCTAATCTGGCTTTGATCTTTCTGCTGCCAAAAGCATGGCATATAAACTGGAGCAAAGCTTCCTAGCTGTAAGAGACTTACAAGAACATCTCATGTATGGTACCCAGGTTCCTTTCCTTCCCAAGTCTGCCCATGGAGGAGCCCACACATCCCGTGTTGCAAGTGTTTCCTCTGTAGCTAAAACTGACTCATCATATAGGGCAAATCGCTCTGTTTAGGGAGAGGCAAGCCAAAGGTCTGTGTCTGTACTTGTGTGTCGTTCTGTGTTGGAATCTTGGGGGGAGATTTAAGTTGAGAAGAAGCCCAATTTAGAACACAACTAAAAATGAGAAATAAACGGAGTCACTTAATGCCAAGTAAGGTTAAGAGGAAAGCTTGCCGGCCAACACTGTCAGCGGCCTGTTTGCCAGCAAGGTCTTTTTCTAGCAAGCACCAATTTAAAGTGATTAATATGCAGTCTTTGCATTCGAGTGAAATTTAAACAGCATGCAATTTTCTCTGTCATGTAAAATATTCTCCCCAACACTGGAATTTCATACTGCAGATACATAAATATATCGCTTTCCCTGTGTTCTCTGAACAAGAACATCAGACAACACCCTGTACATACTTACCTTTGGAAAGACGGAATGGTAAAACTGGTTTCATAGAGTTCCTGTCTGAGAAAATATCATTCTTCAAACATCCTGGATATTAAATGTTTCTGCTTGTTCCCTGGGAAATTAAGTAGTGAAACAAGCTTGTTTGTATGTAAAACCAGTTATAGAAGGCTTCTAGCTGAAAGTAAATTGCCTGCTTATAAAATGTCTTAAAAGTGAGGGGGTTTTTCACATAATGAAGTAATTTCTGTTCGCTTTTAACATGGGAGCTGATGTTCCCTTCTTGTTGGAAAGGTATATCAAATGTTTGGGAAGATGAGGACCTCAGTGTTTCAGAAGCTGAACAGTCTCAACTCTCTTCCTTTACCTGATCCGAAAGGTGCTGACTTATGAGCAAGTTCAGATCTTGCAAACAGCATTGGAAATCCCTTGAGCTCAAAAGGACTACTGGGTATTTCTGACATCTCAAGAATGGAGTAGGACACTGTTCCTGGTGAGAGCTGCACATCGTACTTAAAATCCAAAACATTTTATGAGTCTGACCCCTGTTTGAAAATAGGGATCCCAAAAGCAATCTGTGAAATGACAGCTGAGATGATCAGCCGTTTAGTATAGATTTGAGAGCCTGTCTTTTGTGCTCCTGTTTGAAAATTTTGGCTGATACTTATAGTCACTACAGATTCCTCTCCTCATAAAAAGAAATCAGGTATTAATTCAAACCCACCATGGATATTTATGGTTTACCCATGTTAGGATTCATACAGAAACTATGCTTTCATATACATTTAGGGTTCCCTAAGAAACCAAATTTTCCTGGAGTAATGCTGATTATCAGTGGAACCTTATATGAAAACCTATGTTTGCCCAAACCGTCTCTGATATCCTCATACCTCCTCAATTAATTTGCAGGAAATGGAAGGCATGGGCTTCAGCAATAGCTCAGAGAGGAGATGTGCCACATAGGCTTATGTGATATAGAAAATGTTGTGGACAAAATAAGATTGTTTTTTGATCCTCATTTTCCTACTTGTTCAAATGGATATTACCTACAAACCCTGGGATCCCTGGAAGTAGAAACAGAAGTGCTAGTAAGATAAAGCTTGCGTGGTGTTAAAACGGAAGCAAACCAGTCTCATGTGTGGTTTGAACTACTAGTAGGAGAATTAAAAGTCTTTTAGAAAGCTGTGCTGTGGTTGCTGACATAAAGCTGATCAGGGTATAGAAATGTGTAACACGGCTTTATTGATCCTCTACTTTTGCCTTCATTAGAAAATAGGTATAATGCGTTACTTACATGGAAATATCCAGGTGGAGATGTAGTTGCTTGAGATTTCAAACAAAACAGCAGATTTAAAGCAAGGAAAGGGTTGTCCACTACTAAAATGGATTTGATTACTTGAGTATTAGATGATTGGAAGGTATTTAATCTAACGAGATGGTTAGAAGACACAGATGTTCTTCTAGATGGACGGATGACCTTGGTCAATTTGCAAATCAGAATCAGTTCTCCCAGTTTGAAACGGATGTATCTAGAATTCATTTCATTTTGAATAACTGAGGTAGAATATATGGCAGCCTTTATTTTCTGCTGTACAGTAGTTGAGCACAATGGTTGGTAGAAGAGTTGTAAGTACCATTATTTTAACAGCTGGCATAGCGTTGTCAAGACACGAAGCAGCATGCTACTTTCCTGATATATCAACACTGCCAGAAACCAAAGTGAACTTCTGTGTGTAGAAAAGATCGGTGAAGTGAGATTTTCCTAAAAAACAGCACATAGCTCAGATAAGAAAAGAGAAGGAAGATACTGACAACATTAATTTGCACTGAAGGAAAGATGGCAAATGGAGAATATGACAAAAAGGAAGTTGGCTTCTTTCCATGACACTCTATAGCTTTCACTGTCCTGGAGCTGTGCAACTGGTTTTGTGTGCATGGAGCAGATGGGATATGACAGGCTTAATCTTGTTTTTCTTGATGTTAGTGACTCACCTCAGCTTTAGTACGTGTGATTTGAAGCCAGTGATTAAACAGCAAGGACTGGAGGGGCATAAGGAATGATATACCCTGTAAGTCAGTGGAGTGCTGTTTCTAGCATGGTCTGGTATACAGCTGACAGCCTGAGAAAACCACCTCTTCTAATTTGATATCTTTTACAAGCATGAGAGTTTTCTTGGAACCTTTTTTAGCCTGTATCATACTTTGTAGGAAAGAACTGGTTTTGTGGAGAGCCAAAGGGAGCATCTGGCAGGCTATTAAACTAGTAGCTAACCCTTAATGACTCACAAGAAAGCTTTGTGTCCTGCCTTGATTTACTGCTAAATCCTAGACAATCAAACTGGCTTTCAGTCCAATTACTAATTCCATGCATACACCAACAACATAAAGGCTGGGATGCAGTGACATCTTCCCAGCTTGAAATATTTCCATTTCCTGCCTAAACTGCATCTTCTGGGACAGCGTTCTCCCTTGTCTCCATCTTCCCTGCTTTTACTGCTGCTTGAAAACAGATTTTTACAGGTTACTGCTGCAAGATACGCCTGGTGCAGTGGACAGGAGCAGAAGTAATGATCAAAGCAGGTTTAGTACTTACAGACGGGTGTGTGCAAGCTTGAACTTGCCAGTGCATAACACTGCATTAGTGCATGTGCATAGGCAAAGGCAAGCCAAAATATTCAGTCTTCTACATACACTGTGTAAAATTTGGCCCATGACTGTAAAAATATTTTAAAACAACTCTTCATGGGATAATGTGGTTGAATTTCTTTGCCTTGAATTCTTGAAGGGATCTAAAACATTCAGTAAGTGTTTGGCAGAAGTAAAATGCAGAGAATCTTCTACACTTGGCCCATTTTAGAGCATAGATTTGCCAGCTCTTCAGCTTTTTTCCTGACAAAGGGCTGCTCTTCATGGTGTTTAGCCAGAGAGTCTCATCACCTATTTTTTTACTGACATTGGTGTCTGGGTTCTTTGGGCTGTGAGTTCATTCCAGTATATAATGCTCTGCACCTCTGACTTTCTCCATTGCTTAGATCATCCAGACCCTGTTTTCCTCTCTGGAGATGTCATAACTACTTTACTTTTATCTCACTGTCAACTTTTCTCAGATTTTCCATTTCTTGTCATGGAAAGTTGTTATGAGAAGGTTTCAGAATTACAATGCAATTATTTTATCTCTTTTGGGAAGCCAAAAAATGAAGGGGTTTGTAGGTTGGAAAATGAAATTAGGTTTTTAGTTTTTATTGTTCCAAACATTTTCCCTGAGTTACTCCTGGGCTCTTCAAACACAAGGACTCTGTTCTTGGGAAAGTTATGACACTGTATATGGACTTCTGTGGTATGTGTGTCTCCGTGAGAATAATCAGTTGGTAAACATAGCAAGTTACTGTATTGGTTTTTCTCCCCTGCTAGGCTGAAATCCACCTTTATTGTAGAACTGCTTACATCAAAGACAAGGAATGGTAGTTACCTGGTTATGGTACCCCTTTTCATTCTCCCTCAGTGTTTCCTGTGACATCCTGCCATTTGGGCTCTTCTGGACAGGTTGTTCAGTGTGTTGATAGCAGAACATAACACTGAACATAAATCGTATCTTACTCTGAGATGCCATTTCAGAGTGAGCAAATAGTTGAAGTCTCATAGTATCTGGAAGAAAGAATCAATGTTTCTGGCCCTCAAGGTGTAGTAATTGTCTCCATTCAAGGTGGTAAGGAAAGCTTTAGAAACTTTCAAGTTTTGGGGAGAGGTTAAAATTTTAAGTAGCCAAGTTTGTTGCTGAATACATCCATGAGTGATCATTCCGTTTTCTGACAATTGCAGCTTCCTTGGGCAAGATTTTATCCCTCTCTGGAAGTCAGTGCTACAAGCCTGGATATTTGGCCAGTGATCGAGATGTCACTTCGCCCATGGTATATGTGAAAAATTACTATCCGCACTATCTCAGAAGCCTGAATCTAAGAAAATCTTACTGTGACTAGACATAGATAGGTACATGAGTTTTTATCATCACCCAAACTGTTTCTCTTCACCCAAACTTAACAATATTTTATCAAACTGAAAATAATCGACAGAAAACACAAGTAACTGGAAAGGCAGTGAATGCCAGCTGCATGGCAGGAATATCATTTTGTCTGTTGCACTGTGCTTGGCATTCTGCAAGTGCAAATATCTGTTGGACTTCAGCAGGCAGATTTAAGAATACAATGACAAGGCCTTATGATCTGAGTAAAAGTCAAGTGACAATCAGAAAAAGACAAAACTAACAGAATTCCTACACTGCAAAAGCTGAGTATATATAGAGAAACCATGTATGACAGATATTCAGGACAACTGCATACTCAGTGTGCAGCTTAGCAGTTTAGGATTGTGTGCTTGTTGTGGCATTGTGATGAACTTGCTATTCTGAAAACTGAGCAGGAAGGTAACAGTGCTTGTCCAAATTCTATCCATAAACATGCAGAGGTGCTTCCATTAGTTTGTCGTTTGTAACGTACCTGGAAGCGCTACATGGTCAGCACACACTTCTGCATATTAGTTTGTGGGTCTAGCAGCAGGCAGGCAGCAGGCTTTTGCTAAACTCCCTGGGATGCCTTGAGAAAGCCTTGCCTGTCATCAGGGAGCCTGAGCTGCACGAGGAGCGAGTGGCTACCCTCGGCTGTTAGCACCTCTGCAAAGCAGCACATGCTGAACCTTCTAAGGTATGGTGAACAGTGAACAGTGAAGTATGACAAGACTTTGCAGGACCTACATTAGTTCTTAAAGCCTATCAATTTGACCTTGGATTATGTGAAGAACTTTGATTTACTTTGGAAAACGTTAATATTCCTTACTGTTTTCTGAGTGGAGAAAGGCTGAAAGCTAAAGTCAGGAAGGTAACTATATCAAAACCGCATTTTGCTTATTGTATGGGGACCAGGCTAATGGTCTTTGCACCTGGGCAGAAGTTGGTGAATATACGTGTCTCTGTTCTTTCCACAGAGCTGGCTGTCACACAGCAACAACTGTCAGATTGTTCTGATTTGCATATGCCCTGGCTTTTCTTAGCTATCTTGAAAACTAGGGCTGTATAGAATCAGATCAATATCCCCAAGCTGTGCCTTTTGCAGAGATCATGCACTGCAGCTAGAACAAAGATTGGCTATATATGGGAGCTTTATCCTACCTGGAATAAACAATAGCCATAAAAGTGCAGCTGCCTGGTATCACCCTGAATTTCTCAGTGGACTTGTACAGGTTGTGCTGAAGTGCATGTAGTCTCATCTTTACTATTACTGCAGCATCAGTACAGATTCTTAAATACTGCAATTCCACTGGCATGTAAAGCAGGCCAATGTTATAAAAGCTGAGTTAGAGGCCTGAGCATTTGATTTGGTATCATTTTAACGGGTCTGCTCAGTTTTCTAAGATTCATCGAACATATCACAGAGAGGAAGAGTAAAATTCCTGCTAAAGCAGCACTTATATGGTTACACTTAGTCTCTTTTCTGTTCCACACATGCACTGCTTTTTAATACTCCAAGTGCAACATGGACTTCTGCAGCCCCTGACCATATCACTCCAGTGAATGCACACAAACGCTTTAGGATGCTGCCAGCTGAAAATCAGCAGCTGAGCTGCACCTCCAATACCACTTATGTCCTCCATTCAGAAATACATTGCAAGTCTTGTGTGTGGTACTGATCAGCAGCTAAGGTTGAATTCTTAGGTATTAATTTATTAGATAGCAGCTGCAGTCTCAATATATACACTGTCAATCTTGGAACACATATCAAATATAAGACAGTGACTTGGAACAGCTCAAAGCTAAATAGCATGAGGTTTTGCTGCTTGAGATCCCGACAGACAGCCTAGTGCAGTATCAGTTTTGCAGCTGTAACTGTAATTGTTCAGCTTAACCCACGCACAGAGCTTTCTTTTTGTTTCACAAATTCATTAACTTGATCTTGAATAAGAGCTGAGGAAATGCTGGCTCCAGGAGCAAGCTAGGCTGGTAGTCTGTCAGCTTCACCCTGCCTTCTTGCTGCGCTTTGCAGCTCAAGCCTGCAGCAGCTTCCATTGTTCCAGCCATAATCCTCCTTTCTCCTGTCTCAGTCATTTGCACCGGACAGGGCGCATTACAGTCCTGTGACATGTACTAATGAGGGTTGCTTGAGACTGTTCTGCCTGATGAGTTCAGGATTCCACATTACTCGAGTTAATGTGATTTTAGGGCTTTTGACACCTGCCCACGGAGGTGTTGCTATTTGCCATCTGTAGTATGACACAAATACCAGGCCATGGCTTGTATAACAACTGGTGGTAAGCTGCCGGAAGGAATTACTGCTAGGAACTATGTGTCTTTAGCTCTTGCCAAGTGCCAGACCATGCTTGTGAAGAGATGCATACTTTCTTATTTTAATCTGATACTTTCTCACCTTTATTGAACTGTTCGTGTCTGGGGAGTTTCCAGAAAAAGAGCTATCAGTAGAGGCTGAGCAAGACCTGGGTTTTGCAGTGGGGGTAAGTACCAACGCCAACCAACAAGTACACATCAAAGAGGTGGGGTGTGCCCAGTTCTTAGACATCCAGCTGGTTCTGTAGAAAGGAGGAAACCAGTAGCAGGCGACTTGAACATACAGCACTTAGATTCTCTGCCAATAGAACAAACCATTAAATTCTCTCCTATAAAGCAAACTGATTGCAAGACAAGATTTTAAGGATATTTGTGAAAAAAAATTACCTACTTGAAAGAGTTAAATCTAACATGGAGAAATGAAAACCCAGAAAATCATATAAGCAATACAATACTGCAGGAAAAACACATGCAAGAGGGCAGACACAGTGAATGAAGGTTGGAGATAGTATAGGAAATGTATGCCTTGATTTCCTGGAAGAAGTGCTGAGAGAACAACAAGAAGGCAGGAAGCAGGAAAGAAAGTTGGTCATCATTCTGTATGAAAAATGCCGCAGAATATTGTTCCTATGCCTGTATACACAGCACTTTGGACTGTGTGCCTAAAGGGTCAAAGGCTTTATCTGCATTTAATATGTCCCACTGTAAAATGTAGCAATAGATGACAATAAGGACATACTTTGTCCATGGCTGTAAAATCTATTGTGGATTGTGTAGCCATTGTCTGTGTGTGCAGGATCTAATTACTTGTGCTACAAGTGAAAGCTTACTATTGCTAACAACACCTTGGTTGAAAACATCTTGGTTCACAAGGACAGCATTTATATGTTAATCAAAGGAATAATTGTACCAAGAGTACAAGTACTTTGGGTTTTTTCTCAGTTTTGAAGTAGTTCTTGACTGAAGAACTGGCCCGGTCTCAAATAACTAACCCCATGATGTCACCTGCTTGGGAAGAAAGCTCTAGACTTTCTTGCTCCCCAGTGATCAGCTGTGGGATCTCATCAGGGAGGGAGACAGCAGTTTGTGGGAATTTCTCTGTTGTGTGTGCACTGTCTATTTCTGGAATGGTTTCCAAAGTGCCTTTCTTACAGACAAACCTCTTCATAAAGTACTCTGCCTCTGCCACAGACATTAAACTTTGTGGATTAGAAATCTGAATGTCATGAGCCCTTGAAACAGTATCATTGTCCTAACCAGAACCTATCACCTAATTAAAGAGTATTGTCTTATTCCCTGTCTTATCAGATCTCCCCAGAGGCCTGCTTTGACTGGTTCCATTAGATTCAGGCTTTCAGAGCGGAACAAGGCCTTTGACCTGAAAGGAATCTTTTAATAGCCTTGATAATGGCTGTTTAAATTTTCAGTCTTCCATCAGATTGATAATACCTAGTGCTGTCTTATGTCTCTTTCTGTCCACGCACCTAATGGCTTGACATTGTAGCATTAGCTCTTCTGGTATCACTGCATCTCACCTTACTGTGGGTGCCAGCACTTTCTGTGTGTCTGCGGCTGATCCAAAGACAGGAAAATGGATTTTACACCCGGTGTATGGTACATTGAGAGTGACGGCTTGGATTCTCATTTGCACCACAGTAATATTTCCAACCAGGCGGAGGAGGTTTTAACCTTGAATCTGAGATAATGGTTATAACTTTGAGACAGTGTTGTGAGTTTCTAAATAGCTTTAAAAATAAAAATAGCAGGAGTCTATTCATTACACCATTTACATCATCTGCATGTGATAGCAGCCCTCTGCATCCACCTGGCCCTGAGATTGTGGAGGACAGTGAAGCCAGACATGGTGCTTCTAACTAGCTTACTACTAGCAGGACTCCTTTCCAGGAAAAAATCACAGAAGCCTACTCCTGCACTGCATTCATGTTTCCAGTTGTTTGAGATATACTGAGCATATCTGAGGACAGGATTGCAGTTTGAGACCTCAGTGTTCCCACTCTGGACTTTCTCTGGACCCAGTCCATTTTCTAGAAATTCTGTTTGGAATTAATTTCACTGGCTTTATTAGGGTCAACAGCAACTATTACCCAGTTGTTTTTTATCTCTTTACTGCATGAGATCTTTAAATGCACATAGAATCATAGAATCATA
>NW_010231057.1:0-3964 GCF_000690775.1 Eurypyga helias
GGGGGCACCGAAGAGCTCCGCCTAAACTTCTAAAGCTCAGGCCACGTGTGCTTCACTTCGGCTGATACATATCCATTGAGGTGTTGTAGGCGTTCATAATACACGTACTCAAGTCATACTGCGGCCCCACGCCTGCCCAGGCCAGGTCACATGCGTGTGGCAGGAGTTTCAAGGGGCCTACAAGGGTGCTGGGAGAGGACTTTTTACAAGAGCCTGTAGTGATGGGACAAGGGGTAATGGGTACAAATTGAAAACAGGGAGGTTTAGATTAGATGTCAGGAAGAAATTCTTCACAGAGAGGGTGGTGAGGCACTGGGACAGGTTGCCCAGAGAAGCTGTGGATGCCCCATCCCTGGATGTCTTCAAGGCCAGGCTGGATGAGGCTTGGAGCAACCTGGTCTAGTGGAAGGTGTCCCTGCCCATGGCAGGGGGGTTGGAACTAGATGATCTGTAAGGTCCCTTCCAACCCAAACCATTCTGTGATTCTATGATTCATTGTGCCTTGCCATGCAAAACGTGCTCGTGTCTTCCTCACGGCTTTTGATTCAAAAACGCTGTAGTAGAATGCGAGTTGCCTGTAAAAAGAGTAAGAAAGTGGCAGGAAAACACAAGCTCAAGCGTCTCGCCTTCAGCCAGCCTGCAGTGTTACCGTCCTAAGAGCTTGCTCTGGTTGAAGTCAGCATTAAAAGCACGGAAGCCTATAAAGCTCCAAGAATCAGCACTCTTTGGAAAACCTATGAGCAAAATACTGTGGGGCACAGAATTACGAGGTTTGCAGGAAGATTTATTCGTTATATGAGGAAGTGAGAACAACTGTGGGTTTAATCATTTTTACAAAACAAGGTGTTGAAGCGTTTTGTGTGTATGCCTACACTGAAAGACGTAACCCAGGTCACCTGAGAAGGCAAAATTCAGCGGAGGAGCGCTACTGACATTTCCTTTAAAGTGAATTGTATTAGAAGAGAAAGATTTATTTCAGCTGCAGGTGTGTAAGAAGACTTCTGCCACACCTCTAAACTCTCCACTAGGTAGCTAATCCCTGTCCAATTAATAATTTGCATGTGAAGAATGTAATCTACTAACTAAAGTTTTAATTTCATTTGTGCTCTGATTTCCTTGAACATAACACGAGCAAATATCCAACTCCTGCCTGCCCTGGTACCACGCGGTGGTAACAGGAAAGGGCACATCCCTCCAAGGCCTCAGATGAAATTGGGGGCCAGAGGAGAACTGCAGCAAGCAGAAACGCACGCTGCCATGACATCTGCAGCTTGAGACATGGTGGATGAAGACATTTGAAAGAAAGAGACAAAGTCTTAACCCGCTGGCTTGCGTACACGTGGTGGGACCACCAAAACGTCATTTATAAACTTCTCCCTTAAGTGAAATTGGCTGAAAATTTAGTACGTGTTATCTTCTAATAAAGTAAGGAAACGTGGGCAATATGCTTCCAATTTTCTATTGAGCCAATTCACGTACAGACTATCAGCTCACCAGAATTTACAGTATGGTTAAGGGAAGTGAGAGCGCAATTACACGTTTCATTTTCAGGCCCCTCTCAAATGTGTGGAGCCTGAAAGGGAAGTGAAAAAACCCACAGACTGGCAGATGAAGGGCAGAATTCTTTTTTATCTTAGGTAAAGGCGGTGGGTCAAACGCAAGGTTTTGGTGATGGATGCAGGAAGATGTAAACACTCTGCAGAGAAAGGTTTCCTTCCTCCTAACAAACTGCTTGGTCGCTGCTAGTCACGATCAGCAGAACTGTTAAAGAGGTATTAAAAAGTGACCGTGTGCTGGAGTGTGTTGCCTTCTCAGTGATTCAGTTAAGACCAGCAATAAGAGGAGATCCAATCGGTTTGCTAAAGTTGCCTTGTGTCCGACTTTTACGTAACGCTTGTTCTCTGAATGTTGGAACTGCCCTATAGCCACACGAAGATGTTTCTAGGCCACAGACACAGGACTGGGGTTGACTCCACAAGATTCTCGCTGCTGGAGTTCTCCCAACAGCTCTCCGCTCTTTTTCCAGCAGGGCAAGGAACAAAATGCCTTTATTCAGCCCGAGGGAGCGATTTCAAGAGAATACAGGAATAGGGGAAAAGACATCACCGCAGTTCTGTTCATATCGGTATCCGTCTGAGGTGGTGAGCAGGGTGGGTGGATGTTAACTCCTGTGCTAGTTGCTGACAAAGCATGTGATAACCCACGCTGGTTTTACCCTGCGGAAAGCAGTGTCACGCAACCCGGCTGTAAGTCTAAGCGAATTTAAGTGCTGGTGCGTGGCATTCCCAAAGCAATTCAGGCCGAGTGCATCCGCAGTCTGACTGCTGCACGTTTGGGATCACCGTCTCTACGTGCCTTTGAAAGGCAGTAATGCAGAGAATCCCACGTGAGCGGGGCTCCTCTCTCTGCTTTCCTCCACAGAGCAACACCGGTAGTTTTTTCACAAAATTAAGAATTTGCATAACTGCAAATCGGGTAAAAGCAAAGAGTATCCTACACATAGTATAATCAAGAGTTTTTTGCTTTAGCAAGATCATGGGAGTTGCAGTATTTGTGTGAAGTGTCCTGGTCACTCTTGGGAAAATGATGCCCTTCATCCTTCCTGGTTTACCCAGGGTACTACCTACTACTAGTATCACTAGTATCCCAATCACTAAGCGAATCCAGTGAGTATACCGTGAGCACCCTTTAAACTGTTTCCAGAAGTGAGTGCTGCACTAAAGGCTGATTTCTATAGGGTGAAAGTTTACTCCTAGAAAAGCAATATTCTCCAGTCTGACCGTGGAACCAGGAAGAGGACAAAATCAGTTTTTCCATCCAATCAGTATCGGCTGAAACACTCAAGATACTCCGCAGTAATACAGCAGTTTGTTCCTGAAACAGCTGACTAGGAGAGACGCTGGAGGGTTAACTCAATCCTTAGGATTGATCCTTCACGTGAATCTTCCTTGGTTTCCTCTTTCTAAACCCTGTGAAGCCATGCAGTGCCCTGGCCTCACCCGGCCTCAGGACAGGGCTCTATGGCACTCTGCCTGCCGCACGGTCATTCCTTGGCTGCTTGGCATCGGCTGCGAGAGCAGAGAATAGCCGTGCGGGGCATCGAGACTTCAGTCAGACCCACTGTGTCCCCAAAAAAGAGTGCGCGTTGAATTTTTTTGATGTTCGCTATTACTCAGGAGAGTTTTGCAAGGTAAACGGTGGGTCAGCTGTTATTTTGACTCGCTCTAGTCAAAATAGTCACTGCATTAAAAAACACACACTGCAATCAAGGAGCAATAGCAGGGAGCTCCGGAAGGCAGCGTAGAAAAGCCTACAGCCAGGGGATGCCCCCTGATTCTGTTTTCCGTAAGTCCCGATTATTAACCTGGGGGTGTACGAACGCCAGCTGGACCAGCACCTGGGAGGAAATCCCTCCTGCTAAAAGGCATGCTGAAATCTGAACAGTAAAGCATTTTCATCACTTCCTGAGAAAGAAATATTTGTTTGCTGTTTTACACAACTAATTTCAATTTAGAGTATTTCAGGTTTCCTTCCAAACTCCTTGACTTCTGATCTCAGTCTCTAAATGAAGTCTCAAGCTCTTTCTTCCCTTTTTTCTGTCCTCTCTAACTTCGCTTTTTCATTATTTTATTGAATTTCATCACTGGAGCTGCCACTCTTCTGCCTGTAATTCAAATCCGTTTCTTGAGCTGCTTTTGTTTCATTAGGTGTATATATCTGCCCTACCATACTGAACATCTTCCTACGTGTTTTAAAAACAGAATTTGTTGTCTTTCCTTAGGGATTTAATAATCTTCTGGCCACTTTCCTAATTGTTGTTAGCTAGTTTACATGCATAATAGTTATGTTTCTGTGTAAAACATCACTTACAAATAAACCAAAAAACCCACCTCTTTTCCACTGTTGTATTTCAACTCCTTGAATCCTTCATATGATTCCCTCTCTTTCACAGAATCACAGAAGG
>NW_010231058.1:0-3371 GCF_000690775.1 Eurypyga helias
CTCTGAGTTGGCATCGGAGATTGTTGTGAAAAGCCAAGTTATGACCATGGAATTTTCCAGGAGATTTGTGCCCCTAGCAATTCTGAGTACCGTGTCTTAGGTACAAGATACAGTCTGAACCACTTACCGCACGGTACACTGAACCCTGCCGCCGGGTCTGCTGGGAGACCTTCAGCGAGTCACCTGGGCTCCCTGGTTCTCAGAGATGCAAGCGATGCACTGAGAAGGACATCGGGAAATGTTTCCGTGTGCGGCAGCTCCTTTTAATGCCATCTGTGCAGCTGCACGCAGGTAGGTACAAGCACCGCGTGACTGCACCTCTTTGCACACCACGTGGAACTAAATTGCCTCGCAGTATCTCACACCTCTGTTTTCTGGCATTCCCAGGAAACAGCAATAGCGTGCATCTGAAACACACTGCCTCCCTCCCTCTGCACTATCACACACACAACTGGGACTCCAGAGGCAGACAATCCTGGCTTCAACTCCCAGAACTATCCCTGGCCGTGCTTCCAACTCCCTATCTGTAAAAAGGAATACTAACATTGGCCTCCCTTTCAAGTTTTAAATGCCATTCAAGTTTTAAAAGGTATTGCTACTGTGTATGGAATAAACGCTCATTTTAAGGGCAACTGATCCTGGCACAGGCTTATCCCCACTCGTAAATCACGTGTAAAGTCTGCTGACTCACCCGTCTGAGCCCGGTCTGGAGGACGTGCTGTCAGAGGACGTGGAAGACGTAGAGACCACAGAAGACGCCACAGATGTGACCGAGAGGCGTCTCAGTGTGGAAGACATGATATAGGGCAGCACCACAGAGCCCGACCTGCTCTGCTTCCTTTCGGTGAGGGAGGGAGGCTGCAGACAAACACGCTTGTGATATCACATAACACCAACTCACCCAAGTGGGAAAGGGGGGAGTTGTGTTTCTTCAAGGCAAGACACTAGACCACCAGGTATGCTTACCAAGGTTATCACACCATACTGCTTCTCCACCTTCTTCTTCAGCTCTTTGAAACAGGCTGTCAGTCTGTCATGCAGAGGCTTCAGCTGTTCTGTCAGCTTCTCACCGTGGATCCTAATCCCTTCTGCCAACAGTGGCATCTGAAACAAGGAACAAAATCAAGCTAGAGAAGGACAGATCAGCTCTCCTGCTCCAGGAAGGAATTGTCTTTGTATGTTACACATCCCAGATGCACTCAAAGGACTTAAATCAATGTGTTTTGACACTGCAGAGGCAAAACCAGAGTTACAGAGTAAGAAGGCTCAGCTACCAACTCATAACTTGTGACACTGTACCCGACTGTTCGTTTGAGCTCCGTGTGTCCAAGAAACACAAACTCTTTCTTCTTCTATACCAATGGTTCCCTCTTACCCACTTGGATTCCACATTCTGCTCTGGAAACCATGGCATGTGAAATGCTGGAGTCTCACTTAGCTCCCAAAGCCGTAGACTGTGAGGTAGCTCTAACTGGGCTCTGCTGTGTGGAAATGTATAAGAACTGGGCTGCAGGGCTGCAGTTTGCATTATGAGAACACAGGGCAATCTTTCATTGCTAGGCAGGTCAACACAGACAACTTCCAACGGTCAGACTGACAAAACATTAGGTCTGATGATTTCATGAAAAAGTAACAGATATTTTGTTACACTCATGAGGGAAAAATCCATGCCACATTGGCAAATAGTTCAAAATGAAATTTCAGAGTGACACAAGCTACGTGGAACATTCTAGGCCACAATTTTAGAATACAGCAGTTTCCTTAAAACAGAAAAAACATATGCATATCTAGATTGTTCTTATTCTTGTTTCTCTGCATTCTCTCTCCAAAACAGTGATGCTGGAAAAACATCTGCACTCAAACATAGTGCTGACACCTCTTTCCCAGTACAATACCTGCAGAGCAATTAGTTGCTTGAGCAGTTCAATTTTATCTTGATCTTCAGGATGCTCCTGCAGATACTTCTCAGTGAAAAAGGCCTGAAAGCAAAGAGAGAAGTTGATACAGATGCTACGTGGCTTCCCTGGTCAACTGAGCAAAAGATCCCTGTACTACAACAGCAACTCATTGCCATTACTCCTCATATTAAAAGGATATTTTGCTATCTCCCTGACAGAAAGCCGAGGGATGAAGATCTGGTTTATTGGTTGAGAACTGGGAAAAGAAACCTTTTTGTTTAAAAAAAGAAAAACCTGTTTTTCAGTGAAACACAGATACGTAAGAAAGTTACTTCATGAGTGCTGATCTGAGTAACCAAGGTGACGTGACGGGTCGCTCAAATGCGAGCAGTGGATCCAGCCTCCTGAGTTTTCACTTCAGAAAGTCCCTTCCACGTGCAGCACCCCACTGCCCGCAGTGCACAATGACACGCCACCACCTCAGCTGCGGAAGCTGAACCAGGCAGCCCCGCCTGCAGTTTCCTTCAGCCCTTAAGTACAACATCTTCACATAGGGCTCGTTCACGAGGCCTTGTCAGGAGAACTTAATTTTGATTTTTCCTAGACAAAATCCCTAATAATTTTTCACTAGGTTTTAAAACACATCTCTCATCTGTTTCAGCCCCTGCTCATGTACTTCTCAGCCCTGCGTCCCATGAACTGGGCTGCGCACACAAGTGTTTACGGGCCCGGGCTATGACCGCAACGGGCTGGTGCCAAGGGGAGGTTGGCCGGCGAGCAGACTGCCGGGCAGGTCCCCACGGATTCTTCTTGAGAGTGTTTAATTATTGCAAGAAGAAAGCGCACGTTAAAAACTCAGACTTTGGCTTTTGGCTACAATGAAACAATTAAAACTCAACATTTTAGCCGCCCACAAAAGCCAAATGTTCTGTACTGATCGTCAGCTGAAATAGGAAAATATGAACCAGAAATGAGTATTTCCAGATGTGGTTACAGATACTTTGTGTTTCCTAGTTTTAACTGCTTTCCCACTTTTGTAACTCTCAACTTTATGTCAACCTTAATTCACAAAATGGGAAGATTTAGGGCCAAATACAGCCTTGGCAAAGTACGCAACTCCTCTGGAATCAGCGGAGTTAGACCCCAGATAAATCAGACCCTCTCCCATTTAACTTTTGCACTTAATTTCATGTGACTGGAACACATCTGAGAAGAATTAAATGTGTTTTAGCACCATCCATTCGGTTTATGGAAATAAGCAATCTATTTAGTGCCGGGAATACCATCGTTAGATACTGGGAATGAACAGCTTAAGTTAAACATCACTAAAAAAGGAAGAACGTGCACTCTCCAACTGAAGTCAACTGAATAAACCCGGATAGGAAATACTGCTGTGCCTCCTGAAACAGATGCTCTTTGCTGCAAGACTCCAAAGGCTCTTGCTGGAAAGAGAAATCCCCATTTGCCTGTTCT
>NW_010231058.1:3417-18193 GCF_000690775.1 Eurypyga helias
CACGGAGCTGACTGAGCGCCTCCTGCCCCCCCGAGGCAGGATCGTGCTGTTATCACGGCTGCAAACGGGGCCCTGAAGAGCTGGATCATTCATCCCAGGGGCAATGCACAGCACTAAAACTAAATACTAAAGAAGTAGGGGGGGTTCCACCCTGCAGTCCAGTGGGAACTTGTGTCGTGTTCTCCTCCTCCCTGAGCTCTGAACACACAGACACAGCTACAGCACGAACCAACGGCCAGAAACTGAACCAGAATCTCCCGTGTTTCAACCCAGGACTTCAACAGCACCGGTCAGGAGACTGAGCTACAAACGCGAGCAAACCTTCTCGTAGTTGGTGTATCCCCCCATGACTGCTGGGTCCACAATCCCGTTCAGGAGCATAGAGAGGGGGTGCACAGGAAGACTCCGGTCCCAGATATGCTGTTGGACAATGTTGCTGATTTTCTCATTGGTTAGCTCCATCGTTTCTATGGCGTTCTCCAAGGGGCTGATCTCTTCCTGACGGAAACAGGAAACACAATAAACCTTATTCACCTCTCCTGAATATGGAGTTAAGTAACTCCACATACATGAACGGCAGCCCAGTCATTTCCGTCAGAGGATCCTGCCCCTTGTGCTAACTCTCCTGCCATTCAGAGATGAACCCAAGAATGACCTTACACCTTAACCTGAAGGAACAACAGTTTAGGGCTTGGCTGCTGACTGCGGAGTAAGTTACACAAGTAACCCCTCTCCCAAGCATCACAAAACTCTGCTGCCTTGGGCAGAGGGGTCTGCAGAATGGCAGGAAAAGACAGTGACGATACACACGTGCTTTTACCTGAAGCAGAAGTTACCCATGTGCCATACACAACAGTGCAAGGACCACTAGTCCTAACTGTTCCAAGACTCCACTTCCTGGGAGATTGGAGATAGGAGAACCATATGCAGAACTCACCGTTGTAATCTGTTTGACTTCAAACCACTTGAGGATGCCTGGAAATGAATACGCTGTTGTGTAGGTTGTCCTTTCTATCCACATATTCTAGTTAGAGAAGGAAAAAAAATTCCAAAATGTAAGGAAAATACTGGTCTTGCAATTCAACTTCCTGCTGCGGTAGAGGATGGAACCAGGCTCCCAGCACTAGCTGGCAGAACTTACACAAGGAATTTCACCTTCACTAACTGGGATGAAACCCTGTGCTTTTGGCAAGAAAAACACCACCTCTACGATTTGAATGGTATCGACAGTAGCAGCAGCAGGCGGTGAGCCTCCACGTGGACCATGATTAGCCAGACTGCGCTCACGGCCTGTTCAGCCCGAGTTAACACAATGTGCAAGGCCCGCTCTCCATATCAAATCTGAAAAGCTGGCCTGCAGCAGAACAGATCCTTCCTGGTTAGAGGCTGGCCTCCTTACGGACAGCTACATCCCTCTCAATCTACCAGACATGCTGTACTCTGTAGGACGCTGCAGCCAGACAGCACAACATGTATGGATCAAGGGTTTTGAACATTACAACTTCAGCTACAGTCCCTCGAGGTTCTCACCCTGGCTTTAGGTAAAGGTTGCAGTGTGAAGTGCAGCCCTCTTTCTCCTACGTGTCAGTAGCAAAACTCCATTGCCCCAAGTGGAGGGAAAGGGAGATAATTGTGACAGTTGTTCAAAGTGCCACCAACACAATAAATAAAGGCACAGAACCATTTTTCACAGCACAGACCCCCAAGACAACCGGCACCAAAAGCAAAGGACTCACAGCAAACTCGTTGTCTGGATCTTTTTCTCCTTTCCTGACTGGTCGGGAGTGGGTGAACTGCTGTACCTCGTTTGCTCTGTAGTAGCTATAAAGAAGCAGAGGAAATGGTGAGCTTTTGCACCTCCCGCCCTCCTTACATAAATGTTTCTTCTGTTTCCTCTCAAAACCAACCAAGTTTAAACTGGACTGCGAAACATTTACACAAGACACAAAGGCACGCCAGCTTGTGCCTAGGTTAGCAGAGGAAAGTACAGAGGAAATGTTGAGGGAAAAAGGAAAATAAATTACTTCAGTATCTGTTCAGGAACAGGTTTATCTTTGTAATTAGGCGGCAGGTTCATCACAGGCTTCACAATAAAGCACTGCACATCTGAGCAGCTAGAGTTAAGGATGAAAAACTATGAATTCTTTTGGGAAAACAGGAGACGGAGAGAAATACCCTTCCCAGTTTTATACAATGTCAGCCTTCCCAGCAATTCCCTCTGCTCTTGTCATGCATGAAGAAAAATACTCACTAGTTCATCAACAATCAGGCATTATATTGCTCCTTGTAGTTTGTATGCTACTCGTGAACTGAAAGCCCTAAAAGATAAGGGCTCTGCAAGTACTTCCAACTACCGAAATTCCCTGGTGAAATGCTTGGGAAGTCTGGGTGCTACCGATTTCTACTTTGGGGACAGGAAAACAAGACCCTGCTCTAGGTTTTGTAATGGATGCATTGGTCTCTCCTCTCTCCCCATCCCACCTACAGTTATTTGTCAGATCCTTCTAGTACCGTGGAGCTGCCCCTCTCTCCCTCCCGTGTTTTAGATCAATAAAGCTAATTAGGGTTAGCTAAGAAGCAAGCAGAAGAAGCAACTGAAGAAAGCAGCCTGCTTTTCACCAGTATCTGCTTCATCCTCAGCTTTTGCAGCTGTGAGCCACGATGGCCATAAAAAAATAGGAATAGTGTCACCAAGAACAGCAGCTTACGATGCTGTTCCTCCGAGTTCTGTTCAAAGGACTGTACTGGAGGCTTTACAGAAGTCAAAACCTGTAGGCAGAAGGAAAGCCTAACCGCTTCGACCTGCATTAATAGGTTATTCCTGTGAATCACCTGCCAACTGCACTCTGAAGGGAGTAGGTTTTACTGGTGGGTAGGGCAGCCCCACGCATCCTTTATTTCACCAAGGGTGGTTCTAATCAGTACTTTGAAAGCAGAGGCAAGGTCACTGTGCTTACAGTGAAGAGCCAGCTGGAAACCAGCCAAATCTGAACCCAAAACCGCACAGCCTCAGTAGATCAAGCACTGAGCCCCAGCTAATATATCCTCTCTCTCAGGAGAGCTTATTAGCTTGGGCTGCATGCCATGCTAAGCACGCTACCCGGCTCCTGCTCGGGGACGGGTGGACGAGTGGCCTGTGCGAGTGTGTGGGCATTCCCCGAGACTGTGCACAGCCCACCGGGTACCTCCGGCACACTCTCATGAACCAACAAAGCAAGAACAAGGATTTGATCGTAAAAGAGTGCGGAAACAGATTCTAAGCAAAAGTAAAAAAGACCCTGAGACAAAGGAGGTTAAAAAAGCATGAAATTAAAACAAACTACAGAATCATCAGCCCCTGCCTAACACAACAATGATTTGGGCACTCAAACCCCTCATCTTTTCAGAAGGTTTTTGTAGGAGTGCAAGAAGAACCTGTACCAGATCCAAGCTATGCAGCTGCTCCCCTTTATAATGGGGCTATGCCAAAGACCCGGAACCAAACACCCCCAAACTTTTGGAAGGGTTCAGATCTAGATCCAAATTTTGCAGTTCAGGTTCACCTTGAGCCAAAAACATTAGAACAAACACAAACAGATGCAAAGGAAGTAGCTGAAACAAAGCAGCAATAGAAGAGGCATTTTTTGATACCAAGTTTGGTCTTGACTGAATTTTAATTTCCTATGTGGATTTAGTGCTTGGCAGGCTTTTTGCAAGGGAAGCATCTGGTATCACTGCTTGACTTGTGCCTCTGTGCACAGACTTTTCAGGCCAAAATGGACCCTCAGAGTCTCTAGTGTGGCCTGTGTAACCCAGGCTAGAAACCCAGCAACTTGGTTTTTACTGACAGACATCTTCCAGGAGCACCCCCACTACAGACTGGAAGTCACAAACCAGAACCTGAAGCATCTTCACTAGGTTGCACTTGGTCGTGCTCACAGTGAAGAGGATGTCAAGCCTAGAGGTGTGCTGTGACACAGAGTCTGGAGTTCCACCAGCATAAAAAGATAAGATTTTTAAAAAGGCTGTTCACCCAACACCTTCCATCATCATCATCACTTCACACATTTTACAATGACTTCGGGGGGGAGGGAGGGGGAAAAAGGCAAACAAAAAAACCCCTCACCAGCCACTTCATAAACCCTCATTAACTGGGAGCAAGAAGAGAGCATACCTCCACTTTCTTTACATCCCACTGCCTGTATTTTACCTCTTTCACCTAGAAAGACCAATCTGGATCACACGTATGCTACAGCCGCCAGCACCACCTGCTTGAGAAGGCGGCACGAGAAATCCTGACCTGCAATCTGTTAAGGTTTCATCCTAACAGCAACTCATTTCACTGACGACATCCAACTGTCTCCCTTTTTCACTCCAAGTTCACTGTTGCAGTTCTGGATAGTCTTACTGTCATGCCCAGCGCCCGCCTTCACAGCTCCCCTGCAGCAGGAAGTTCCTCGCTTACTACTGCTGTTCACCCATTCTGTTATTCTAGCAAAGAGACAGATCTTGAACGTGCCAAAACGCACTAAACCGAAAGATACGCTGCTTGGGAGAAGACTTGATGTCCTCTCCTGGAGGGGCAGTGCTGGTCATCTTCTCAGCACTGGGGAACTGCGTCAGCAGCTTCAGGTTGAAGTCCTCCCTCCGCTCGTACTCTTTGCCACGGTAGATAAAAACCTTATTCTGTGGGCAGGAGAGAGAGAGAATGAACACTAGACACAGCAGCGAGACAGCTTTCCAAACATTCACAGAGCGGTCCCGGAGATGCTCCTGGAACGAGTTAAGCGAGGGGTCTCCCCTGGCACAAAGACCCGATTTCACCTCCGTTCCATTCCCAACTCTCCTCAGGTACCGTTCACAAAACAGCCAGCTCTGGCAGTTCTGCACTACAGGTTTAGCAGTAGCCACGGCCAGTTATTTCCCAAACTGGCCACCAAGCAGTGGTGGTTTCTGGAATGGATGGATTCAAAAACATGACCTGCAGGGGACAGGCTTCTATACCGTCCAGTTACACAGCTCTGCGGTAACTATGTTTTATTGAGTCTGGCTTCCATTTAAGGCCAGCAACTTCCAACCACTCCAGTCTGAAAATGTAAGCGTTACTTGATTTTACATAAGTCGGGAATATTTGCTAGCATGCTGCACCCTGCCCATCTGACTCACTCTGGCTGGATCCCTGTATTATGGCTAGCACAGGTCCAGCACCGCTTAGCGCCGAGTCTCAGACAGGAAGCGTCTTTGCGTTTTAATTCGTCTGTGTGGGACAGACTCTCACTAATGTGCTTGTGCATTGAAATGATCCATGTCCTGAAAATCAGGTCGATTCAGGCTGAAAAGCAACGGGATAAATTCTTTGCAAGCTAAACCCTTTCTAACGGCAGTGCTCGTGTTTCTGAGGAAGCAGATGGGGTACAAATACAAAAGGTGCATCTGTTTAAGTCCATATAAGAACACACCAGTCATCTAACAAACACGCTAACTTTATTAAAGCTGGTAACACTCCAAATCTGGTCTCTTGTCTCTTTTTACACAGTGAAACGCTTCAAAATGCTTAAGGGACTTAGATCTCAGTGTCATTCAAAGGACAAGGAGATTGGCACCTGAACTTTCTCAAAGTTCTGCAAAAACTGTGACTTTTAGGATACCCACCACACGCCAGAACCTGACTGCTGAAGAATTCTTACCCGGAGGAAAGAGGGGAAACCCTGCCCGTAGTATCCAACAGCGAAGTACTCTGGTTGGGGTCTCATTGCCTTCATAATATTCTCATAAAAAGTAGCTCGTTTTTTCTGAAAAAGAAGAGTCACCAGCACTTTCACTGTGGAGTATTCCAGGGCACTGCCAGGCTGTAGCTCACATTCCCAGAAACAATTCCTCAGCTCTGAGCTCTCCCCTACGGAACACTTCTTACAACTGTTTTTTTTTGATACAGTATCTCACTCTTATCCATTTACTTGGTTAAATATTTGGTTTGTCTGGGCCAGAATCAACTTCATCTCCTGGTCTGCAGACACGAGAACCATGCCATGTTTTTTGGGATTCCAGGAGGACACTTGAAATCCTTAACTACTGCAACACAAATTAAAAACAAATATGTTCTGAAACCGAGCAGACCCAAATGGTGACAAATGTCAGAGAACTGGCAGGGGTAAAACTGGGCAGATGAGTCTCATATGAAGGAACATAAAGACCATCTGGTTACATCTTCAGCCACTGAAAAACATAATTCAGAACTGAGATGATACCATAGTTCTGTGTTCACACAGGAGTTTTATCACGGAAATAACAAGGTGATGACATTTACGGAGCCTGAAGATACACCACGCAAACGTTACCTTATTCAATTAACACCAAGAATGCTAAACATGCGCACACAATATCATTATGCTAATTACAAGGTCAAAACCACACACTTAAAAAACATTATGGAAACATTCTTCTACTATCAAGCTTTACAAAACCACGGGTGTTATGTTGGCTCATTTTTCTTTAACATACATGTATTTTGGACTGATCCTGCTCAACCATATTAATTTAGGCAGTCGTCAGCCTGCTGAAAATAGAGGAAAAAAAAAAATCTTACCAGGAGATTACCAAGTCCCTCGTAATCAAAGACCTTGTTTTCATACATGTCAGCCAGCTCTTTGCTTAGCTGAATGGCTTTTTCCCACATCTCCATGGAGGGCGAAGGGAGGCAGATGGGGGAAGAGGAGCACAAACAAAATAACAGACTCAGTTAAAAGCATTCATTACCAGAGATAGGTAAACAAAAAATTCAGCTGATTTTCATTCAGGCAGTACTTTCATGCCTTGCCAACTCTCCCTCAGCCTCCATGCTGTGCATTTTTTGCAGTAATTATTATCGCCACCCAGCTCTTTTGATTCATAGATCTGAAAGTGATTCACAAAGCAAGGCTTCTATTGTTACTGCTGACAGAGAACTGAGGCACAGAGAGGTGGAAGGACACGTCCAAGCCCAGGTGCTCTGCTCCTACACCAGCTCCTCACCCCCTGCTGCAGGCTTCCTTGGGTTTGTCGCATGTAGCCTGGTAGGACGACCTACCCAAAGTGCAACGAACACGAGTTCGGTGTCGGCCAGACGAGCCAGACTAACGGCAATGAAAAAAACCTGGCAGCAGCCGTTCCAGAGCAAGCCAGGGAAACACCTACGGCGTCCTCATCTAACCAGCAACACGAATAGGGTTCATTTTTCAGCTGCTCTTTAACTAGAAGGATTCAAATATCACCAGGACAAAGACGTGCCCTCCTGATGCTGGTACTGTGGCACCCATCAAAAATCCAGGCCTGAGCATCAAAGGCCTGTTATGGAATCACAATGGCTTTTCCCCTCGAGTCCAACCTCGGCCAGCTACACCCACCAAGGCAGGATTTGCCAACAGACAGTAAGAGTGCTGCAGAGACTCACCTTGCCCCTGTCGAAGAAGGAGATAATTTCTTGGTAGAGTTTCTCCTTAAGCTCCTGTTGTGAGTAGACATAGTAGCTGTCCCTCTGCAGAAGGTGAGGGACACATGGCTTCTCAGACCACTGGAATGGGAGGAAAGAGGCAGAGCTGGAAGAACTGGAACATTTTCAGATTAACAAGTCCTTACAGTGGGCAGACCCACCTTCCGCAGGGGTACATTCAAGGCAGAGGGAAGGCAAGGAAGTCCTCTACAAGCAGAGTTGGCTGACTAACGCCAACTGGGAACGCACACACAAACTGCATCTTGGCAGCACGGTCAGAGTAACAAGTAGCCAGGATGCAGTAACTTCTTAAACACTCCAGAAAAGCACCTGATTACGCCCTCACCGCACACCCAAGCCACCAGAGAGCTTCAGTTCCGTGCAAAGTCTTTTCAATGCTGGAAATTAATTTTAAATCAGTTTAAGAAGTCATCTGAACTTGTACAATATTTATAGCTGGATTTAACAATCACTTTAAAATGATAATGGGAGTTTAATTATATCTGCAAAACTGGTGTGATATTGACTTAAGGTCTTACGTGGCGACAGTAACTGCATGTGTAAGCTTTATTCATCTGCTGAAGAGGTTGACAAATCCCAATTAAGATGGTTTAGGCTAATGCATTTTACACTGTTCACACAGAAGTGGAAAACCCCCTGTACTATGACTCTGTCCCAGCTCACTACAGCACCCTTTCACCAGCAGCACGTAACAGGCCCTAATAACAGTTTGCTTTCATCCCTTTAGCTGCTGTACAATTTGCAAAACCGTGAGGCTCCTTAATGACCCTGAGAACCTACGTAATGCAAAGTCACATTAGAGTAAATTGTTCATTCTGAGCTGCTTGCACTTCACTTAAACCCCACACCCTGGCAGAGGCAACTAAAGCTGGCTTTAGTGTAATACCTGGAGCAGCTCTGCGTGGAGGAGGAGAGTGTACGCTGCCTCTGTGAAGTTCTCACAGTCTGTGTGCAGGTCCCGGAGTTTATACAGATACCTAAAGGAATAAAAAGCAATTGTTCCTTGACGTGAAGGACTCCTGGACTGACAAACAGACCACCACGAGAAACAAAGGCTTCCATACAGGTTTAAGGAGGAAAACAGCCTACCTGATGTAAATGTCCTCTCGTTTCTTCTCCTTATAAAAATTCTGCCAAGAACACAGAAAAATCAACCTTTTACAATGTAAAGCGCCATGGATTTGCATAACCATCTCTGGGCAAGTAACTCAAGCATCACTTTTAGATATTTCAAGGATCTTGGCTGTCATTTTGCCTGCTGAGGTGCATATATCCCTGCACCCATCTGTTTAACATGAGGTGGGGCTACTGCCACCTTTAGAAAAGAGGTGAGTCAAAGAAAGTTACACAGCTCTTACAGTGGAAGAAGGACTTAAGTCCACATTTCCCCAACTATCACCTTTCCTGCCTGTATCTCAGGGCTTCAGATTACCATGTGGACAAGGACCAGCCATGTGACTTGACTCTTTCTACATTTTATGGCAGTCAGTGATTTGGGCCAATCATTAACCAGAAATGGCATGAAAAATTACTTAAAATCCTGCCAAAACAAAGAAGTCCTTCAGAAGCAGTAAGAGCCTGGTCAGTAAAGAAGCGTGGGGACCCAAAGCCAGCCCCCCCCATACCAGCACGTTGACGGTGCAGCTCATGCGGTTCTCCTTGCTTTCGTCATGCATGATCGTCCTGTAGTCCAGCAGGTTCTCCAGCAGGCTGCTGACCAGCAAAGCAAACACTTCCCCGGAAGCAGACAGGTATTTATGCTTCCGACAGTGTTCCAGGAGGCTGCAGATACACCCAGAGGCAGAAAGAAGTACTCGGTTACAGTTCTGAGCAGCGCAGAACTTCAGTGTACATGACCCAAAGAGCCACTTCGCTCTCTGAGCCCAACGCCTATCCTGAAGGGAGCTGAGCAGTGCCGAGTGGCATACCACCCCCGCAGCCCTGAGACAGCCCAGCCACGCGGGGTAAAGCCGGATCAAAACCTGTGTTCTACTCCTGGTACTAAAAGGTGGCTCTAGTTTTGCTTTAACTCCAAGCCTGGTGTTCCCAAGCTTTTCCACTTACAACCCCCTCACCAGGTGGGCACCTGCCTCCAGGCTTTCACCTCTGTGTTTAGGGCAGTTGTGCAGCTGCTGCTCCAGAACAAAAGCATTGTTTTAGGCAACCGGTCTCAGATTACCTGCGTAGCGTGAGGGTCACCGGCAGCTGCACTGTCTCCCTACTCACTGGGCTAATGAATTCTGGTTTCTTTGCATCGAAAAAATAGCCCACTAAGCTGTAAAAAAGAGCCTCCATGTTCTTTAGAAAAACTTACAGTTTCTCCAGCAAAATCTTGTACTGTTCATCCCCTCGGCCACCCTCCACTTCCTGGTCCAGCCTGGTTATCAACTCATTTTCAAACTGTAAAGGTAAAAACCACAGTTGAGTAGACAGCAACTCCCAAGTGGGTGATCTGAACACCAGTAAAGCTGGTGGCTGATGTTTCTGAGGTGCCCCGCTGTCAGACGCTGGTTTTTAAGCCAAGCTAAAGGATGCTTTCATTGTTGGAGCAGAATAAAAATGGTAGGAAGCCAAAATGGCAAGACTGGAGCAAGGAAATACAAGTCCTCCCTCCCTCATCGTACAGCCGCTGGAAGGCCATGCTCTGGGGTAACACCTCCCCTTCCCTCCATCCATCAGCAGTTCAGTTTGGCTGGGAGGGAGAAGCATTCCAGCAGCCAGCTTAGAGCGCTCCTTCACGCAGCTGAAGAAACTGAGCTACTACCATCAGTTAGAAACTGAGCTACTACTACTGTCGGTTAGACAACTCTCTGGCCACCATAAACACTTGTGAGTGCTGATTAAATCATAGAATCACAGAATGGTTTGGGTTGGAAGGGACCTTAAAGATCATCTGTTCCAACCCCCCTGCCATGGGCAGGGACACCTTCTGTAGACCAGGTTGCTCCAAACCTCATCCAGCCTGGCCTTGGACACTCCCAGGGATGGGGCATCCACAGCTTCTCTGGGCAACCTGTCCCAGTGCCTCACCACTCTCTCTGTGAAGAATTTCTTCCTGATATCTAATCTAAACCTCCCTGCTTTCAATTTAAACCCGTTACCCCTTAAAAAGCAACTTCTCAGGATGCAAGAGCCAAGCCCAGGGTGATTGTCTAGCCACGAAGATACGTCCTGGTGTGTGCAAGCAGGTCAAGTACATAGTCTCTGTTATAACTGTAGCTAGTATCTAAATACCACTGGAATGGAAAATCCATGCCACACACTTCCTTCTACTGATTCCACAAACCCCCGAGACCCTGGGGCCAACCACACCAAAGACCGAGGACCCCAAGGGAAGAAAGATCCTGTGTGCGCGCTGGAGCTGGGGTGAGGATGGTGCTTAGGGAGATGCACGTCACGTTTGACAATGGCCTGAAATGCCAAGGTGGCTGCCTTTTGGATGGATGGCTCCTACCCATCTCCAGGGAGAAGGCTGTCTACAGCATAACTGCAGTGTCCCCTGCCTGCCAGCAGAGATGGTTATGTCTGATATCCCCAGAGGAAAGTGGGAAGAGTAACTCCTTAGAAACTGCAGTGAAAACTTAACCTCAGGGCAAAGCTAAACTCCTCTTTTTCCTTCCTGACTTTCTGGGGCTTCCTCAGTGGCACTAAAAGGGAACTTCTGGAGAAATTAGCACAGGGTTGGGACTCTGAGATCCGGGTCCTGTTCCCTGCTCTGTCCCTTTACTTGTGTAGCCTCAAGCAAATCATGTGTCTCCTTTGTATCACTGTTCTCCCTTCCACAAGGGTAGCATCAGTATTCACAAATGTGTTGTCAAATTCGACGTTAATGAGGGATTAGTCAGTGTATAAACAACTACACGGTCCTAACACTTGACTCTCCAGCAACTTCCAGTTTAGTAACTTACATTTACAGCCAAAGATCTGTCTTGGGGGAAATCTATGTTGTTACACGTGAAAGCAGACACTACTTTTTAGAGCACTCTCTTAGGGTCCCCAAACTGCTTCACAATTTAGATGTGGGTATTCACACATCTGCGAATGCAGAAAGGGATGGGAACAGAGGAATTCATTAATTATCAAAGCCATGCAAAGGTACAGCCAGGGACAAAACTGAAGAGTCCTGACTCATCCAAACCCCTCAACGACAGGTGCCCAAAGCATGTGGCACAACGCACGTTTCGCGTGGGGCTGTTTGTTTTGGTTTTGTTCACATGTTCCCTCCTGCTTCCCACCCAAGGCACACTGCAGAGCGTCTGTACTGAAGACACCAGGCTCCCTTACCATATGGAAGTTTCTGTTCCCACTGAAGTTGAACTCACACTGCATCATATCAAAGAAGATGGGAATGGTAGCTTTGCGTAGCTCCGGCTCGGGGACCAGTGTTACTTCCAGGATTGGGCCCACCATCGCCGGAATGAATTTTATTTTGTGGGGACCTGCAAGAAAGTCAAAGTCAGATACACTCTAACGGCAGGATTTGGATATCCAAACGTTTAAGCATGTTATTCATATAAAGACCATAAACCAGACATTCTGCTCAGATTTCGTGTTTTATGCGGATATGGCTACTTAAGGTACAATTAACCTATTACAGCTCCAAAATTCAGGAATGGCCCAAGAAAATAATTGAACCTAACTGCATGCAATGCTGTGAATCACAAGGTGTCTCTGAGAAATTCTACTCTCGTCCTTCATATGGCAGAACAGCCTTTATCAGAAATCTAAGAAGTTACCTCAGCAGCTGACGTGAGATAGGCTTTTGCAAGCTACGCACCAAAAAGGGAAAGGGATGCCGTGCTCTGAAAGAGCCGAACCTTAAGCGTATTTCCCCATGTTAAACGTGAGCAGCTTTTGTAAAGAAATAAGGGATTTGAAACCCAAGCTTGGAAGCCTGAATAAAGACTGTTCTTTAGCTGGAACTCACCCAGATTATACCACATATCCCTTATTTTGAAGCCAATTTCTTTCCTCATGTCCCCATACCTAGAAAAAAAGTATTAGAAAGATTAAAAAGCCTGACACAATGAAATCACCTTTGCAAAGTTGCTGATGAAATTTCATGGCAAACCCACAAAATCTATTACCCTCTCCTCTAAAAACCCACCACACACAGCTGAACACGGTAGGCATTTATACCAAGGGGTCTCACAGACTATATTCCCTACTAAGGGTCTACTGAGAAGTTCCTCAGTGTTACATACCTTCCAAAAGATGTTCACCTCATCCTTTTGCTCCCTCACCCTGTCCACTATTAATGCTCCATGCACAGAGGAAGAGAACGGCCGTGTGCCACAGACAGACGACTGCAGACTCCCTGAGCAGAACAAAGCTGCAGCCCTGCTGCTTCAGGCAATTCTACCCACAATTTTGTTTTATTTGGTGTTCTTCCCTAAAGCTTTAACTGCTGACACGAACAGAACGCAAGAACATTTAGTTACCAGGCTTCTGAGAGCTGTCGCTATTGCAGAATGAAGAGAACGCAAGAACATTTAGTTCTGAGAGCTGTCGCTATTGCAGAAAAAAGATGGCAAACGTTACGTATGCCCTAAAAAATTCTGTGTCAAGACAATACAAAAATATTTAGGGACTTGATTCCAGCTAAATGCAGAATTAAAAGGTGCTCAGTGTCTTTGTGTGTTTGGCCAAGTTACTAAAAATTACTACTTTTGTGTTGATGAATGACACTGAATTGCTCAAAACAGAAAAAAGCAAAGAGAAGGGGTGCAGGGGTGTCAGGATTCACGCTTTCCTACCTTACACACTGGCTGAGAAACAGCGTAAGGTAAGGAACTATGGCAGGCTTTCTGCTACAGACCTTACAGGGGAAAGAATCTTTTGGCATGGTGCTTAAGTTCAGTTCAAACAACTCAGGATCTGTTGGAGCAGACTCAGACATCCACCGTGCAAAGACCTGACGTCTGTGTCGCCCCTCCTCCTGGTATCAGCATCCTTTAATCAAGCCCTTCCACGGCATGCTTCCTCTCGCGCTGATTGTGCGGGGTATGTCTGGGGCACTACAAATAAAATTTCTGCAAGGTGAAAAAGGCCTGTCAACTTTAAATGTAACTCACTTCTTGATAATTTTGTTGCGCTTGGCTTGCGAGAAGGTCTCCAGCTGGAGGGATTCGTGAGTGAGAAAGGCCACTGCCAATTGGAAATAGTTATTCCAGAGCTGTGGAAGAGAAACAAGTCTCAAACAGGAGAAGACAAAGGAAAAGGAACCATCAGCACAAGAGCCACACGGCCCCAGACTGCGCAGTCTCCTGCTCAGCGCTCACCAGGAAGCGAATGGCCAGGGACCTGGAGAGGAGCCTGTGCTCACCCACCGCGGCAGCCAGAGCCTTGCAGCACTTTGCAACTTGCCACTCCCTCAGCCTGCACTTCCCAGCACAGGAAGTGACAGTGGGTACACCCATACAGTATTTTGTTCTCAACCAGCCAAGCAGAAAGCAGCAGCAGCCCGTGTGCGGCTCAACCTGACCTCGCAAAGCCTGATGCCGGAGCATCTGCTTGCACCTCAGCGCTGCCCTAACCACCCTTGTGAACTCGGAGCTGCTCTCCCGTTAGAGATGTTTTCACATGCATGCTCCACATGAAGAATCCTGCTAGCAGTGGGTTCTGTTTGCTCTTCCCCACTTCCAGGACTGGGGTCCGTAAGAAAATCCAGAAACAATGGAACTGTTACCTGGAGTTCAAAGTTTGCTTGATCCAGAAAGAAACGGTTGAGTACAGAGGTAAACTGGTTCACTGCCCGGAGGAAAACCCTGGAACAGACACAAACATCCAGTAAAAGGTGGCTCTTGAAAAAAGTACCATTGCAGGCCTGGGTTTATGACTCACAGAAGCTCAAGAGACAAGAATAGGTGCTGCCAAACAAGCCGGATATTTCTCTGTAATGCCATTTCGCCTCTTTCCCAGTAGAGGGACATTCAGGGAAAGTTATTCCTCAGTCTCCGAGCAAAATAAACCTTGCCTGGCAGCAGATGAAAAGAACCCAGCACTCTTTCGGCCATCCAATCTCTTTGACAGTGCAGCGTCATTCCAAGTTCAGCCTATCCTCACACCACGGGAGCAGCTGAGCACCAGCGCACCCCTACACCACAGTGGAGCTCCGCTGCCTCCATCTGAGACGACCTGCAGGGCTGTGCCCCTGCAAACAGGAGTTACTTCAGCCAGCCTGGGCCATGGTCTGCTGTCCGGCACAGGACACGCAGCGAGCCAAAGCCGCTCCAACGGTACAGACTTAGCAGGACCCTGTCTCCCACGAGGATAAACAAAGTCCACAGCAGAAGAGAGGTGAACCTG
>NW_010231059.1:0-3150 GCF_000690775.1 Eurypyga helias
TGATTCTATGATTCTATGATTTAGCCAGTACTTGCTGTCGGGTCAAATCTCTCCTTTCCCATAGTGATCTTGTTCCTTGTCCTCTGGGCTGTGCTTAGGACGCGCTTCCCATTCCCGTCGGTCCCTCTCCATAGGTTTTCTGCTGGTAGGAGCTTCATCGCAGTGCCTGCTGGCCTCTGAGCTTGGCAGCACGTACACACCGCGATTGGTACCAACCTGTGCACCGCTGCCGTCAGCCTCTGCTTGTCGCTGGTGTCCCGCCTGCTCACGCACCTCTGCAGCACCTCAGGGAGTGTCGTGGCGGGGGGGGGGCCGGGGCTGGGGAAGGAAGGGTCTGCAGGCATGCTGCCACGTACACAAGAAGTGTGGGTAGCGACCAACGGCTCGCTGCCGGCGTTAGGACGGGCGGGAAGAGGGCTGCTGCCCGGCGACGCGTGCGGAGTCTGACAGAGTTATCCGCGGTTGGGAAAGGGGATGGTGGTGATTCACGAGCAAGTTCTGCGTCTCCGCAGACACTGCGGGGTGTGAGCGAGCTGTGGCCGGTCGGGAGGAAGGCTGGGATGTCGCCGAGCTGTGACGCAGGGCGGAGAACGCAGAAGCAAGGCCGTGCCCTACACTGCCAGGAGTATTGTCCTGACTTTGGTTGGCTGCGTGGTAACGAGCACGGGGGGTAACTCGCGGGCAATAGGGGTGCGAGGCCTGCAGACACTTCACCAGTAAGAGCATGGGGGGGGGATTTATTATGTGTGAGGAGGAGGCTGGTGAGGGAGGGTGTAAAACCTGTCCCTGGAGGCTCTTGGGCACTGGCTGAAGAAGCAAACATCTCCCAGAGGTGATGGCGATAGCGGTGATGCCTCTTTGGGGCGAGGAAGGACTGGGTGACCTCAAGGACTTGAATTCAGCGTATTATAAACATTACATTTGTTTTCTTAGACTGGGAAGACCAGAGATACTCCCCCAGGTGAACAGGGATCTGTTCTGAGCAGACGGAAGGGACTGCTTCTTCCAGCCAGCCCGCGGGTTATCGGGATCGCTGCCAGCGGGCGCGAGGGGAGGGGAACATCAGGCTTGAAAGAAGTAGAACTTTGCCAGCGCAAACTGCCCCTGATGTTTGTGTTGTCATGGATCTAGACACTGGCTTGTCAGAGCATCAATCGCTCGACTCTAGACAGGCCAGGAAATAGCCTCAGGAATTGTCTTTTCCGGACAGTTCGGGCTGTCCGTGCGTTGGCTGTGCCAGGACATCATTGGGGAACAGGGGTGCTGGGATGGAGTCGCTGGTTTGCTGCGTCCCTGTCCCGTTTTGTTGAGCGAGGAGATGCTTGGGATGAGGGTAGGGCAGCCTGCAGGAGTCAGGGGGTCTTACTGCGGTGAAGAACTTTGGTTGGGCAGGGACTTGCGGGCGACGGGGGGTTGAGAGCGTTGTGCAGCGCGGTGGAAGCACGGGGTGTCCCGCCCTGGCCCCGGGTGGTCGCAGGCTGGCAAGTACAGGAAGTTCCCGTGCCATTGAGGAAAGCAGATCATACTGCTCCTGGCCAGGGCTGTAGCGGAGACCGGGGGTTATGTGATACGGGCACGGTAAACGAGCTGGCATTGCTCGCTGATGAAACTGGGATGTGCTGGTGAACAGAGGAGCTGGATGGAATTGATTTGTGGGATGTTCGCATTGCACCTGCTTTTGAAAAAATACCGTAGGGATGTGACACTGTCACACTGGACAACTGGAAGGAATTCTTCCCGCAGAGGGAGGGAGCACTGGGACAGGTTCCCAGAGAAGCTGGGGATGCCCCATCCCTGGGAGTGCCCAAGGCCAGGCTGGATGGGGCTGGGAGCACCCTGGGCTGGGGAAGGTGTCCCTGCCCATAGCAGGGGGTGGGGCTGGGGGTGCTTTGAGGTCCCCCCCACCCAAACCATTCCGTGGCTCCATGTTTCACACCAAATCCATCCCACACCTGATGTCACAGGTGGAGGTGATCAGACCTGTGGAGATGAGCAGGCTGGTGGAACTCAGAGGTGGGACCTGGGCTTTGTTGGTTCCCATCCCAAAGGCCTTTTCCTTGGCTGCATCCCAGTGCGGCTTGGGTTCTGGTCATTGAGCTGTGATGGGACATCCCTGACGGGGAAAGGTGGTCCCTGACCTTTGGCTCACGTTACAGTGCACAGTTCTGTGAATGTGGCCGTTTCCGAGTTCAAGATGTTTGAGTTGTCGTGAGCGTCACTTAAAACGGGTGGAACCTGGAACACTTGGGCCTTGATTCCAGGACGTGAGAGCTTTGGGAAGTGGAGGAGGGTGAACATGGCAGGCAGGGAGGGGTTGCAGTCACGATCTCTGTGCGCACCACGTCTCTGTAGCCGTCAAACAAGGAGCCCGTGGGAGGTGAAGTCTGTAGTTGCGGGAGGGGAGAAGCTGCCTCCAGCTTTTTTTCCCGTGCTTCCAAGAGTCCATCTTGGAATGGCACATTCCATTGGGAAACCATTTGTGCAGTCACAAACCTGTTGCCCTCAGACATCACCAGTCTCCTCCAAACGTCCAAACTGCTCCGGATCCTTGGAGTGCCCGTGCGCAGCGCAGGCGGCGGCTGGCAGCTCCTGCTCATGTTCCTGGCGCAGGGACGGGCAGCGCTGCGATGCCCCGACGGGCCCTGCTCAGGCCAAGGCACCTTCTGGTTTTTGTTAGAAAAATACGCTATTTGTCTGGTTGGTGACTGTCGCTGTTCTCAAAATCTGTCATTCCGGTGTTGCCGAGAAGCCGTGGCTGTTCGCTGCATTCCCTCAGGTCCTCCTGGACAGAGCCGGATGGTCCGAGCCGGAGGGGCCGTGGGTGCAGCTCGGTGCGAGGCTGCGATGCGGGGACATCGCGCTCTGCTTGGTCCCGCTCTAAGGCTCTTGGTGGTTTTGCCTTATCTAGGCCATCGGCTCTCCGGGCAGTTTCCTTCAGTCTGGTGTGGCCAGGCAGGGACCTGCCTTTTCCCCTGTTCCAGCATTTGGCTGCTGCGACGCTGATGTCCCTCGAGGCAAGGCTCTGCCGTGGCAATGCAGAGGAAGGTGAACCCCGGTGTGTGTCACCCTGGAGTTCCCCTGGGGAAGGACGAGGGGGCCGAGGAAGGGGCTGTGCGCGGGGGGCCGTGCGCGCTGGGCCGTGTGCGGGAC
>NW_010231060.1:0-990 GCF_000690775.1 Eurypyga helias
GCGGGAATTTTGGTCCCGGCGGGGTGTTGCATTAACGAGGTCACCAGGAACCTGGACGTCAGGTTTGCTTCTAGGGCTGCCTCGTGCAGGCGGAGATCCCCCGGGGGGTCTGGAGGAACATGTCGGCACGTGCCGGAAGGGGAAAGCAGGTAACTCGGTGTGAACCGAGCCGTGTGTGCCAAACCCAGGCTCCAGAGGGATTTCCGCAAAGCAGAGAACGGGGAAGGGAGGAACCAGCCTGATCTCATCCACGCTCGGCCCTGTAACTCTGACGGCTGGACTCGGTGACCTTAAAGGAGGCCTTTTCCAGCCCAACCAGTTTCGTAAAATAACCGCGGCCCAGCTCTTTTTCTAGCGGTAACCCAAGTGTGGTGTCGGGCTGCGGGGGTTGAGCCAGCGGGAACGGGAGCTGGCCCCGGCACACTGTTCCACAGGGAATGGGAGGTGGCCCTGGCACACCATCCCATGGGGACCAGGAGTGGCCGCTGCCCCCGCAAGCAGATGATCACCTGAGTGAAAGGGGGGTGGGAGAAGACCAGAAGGAGCACTCCCCCACGGGGTTCCTCGGGAAGGCTGAGCTGGAGCTGTGGCCTCTCCCGTCACGACGCACAGGGGGCTGGGACTCCTCCCAACTTCCTGAAACACTCGGGGGGACTCAGGGCTGCTCACAAGCCCCTTGCTCTCACACTGAACCCCCGGCTGTGCCACCGTGCGGCTGCGCCGGCTCTGCCCCTTCTCGGCGCGGCTGGGAACCAGCCCAGAGGTCGTGCTCGCGCCTGCGCCACGGGAGGCGAGCTGGAGCTCACTGCTCCCATCAAGCGACCGGCGTTCTGGAATCAAGTTGGTTTGGTTTTGGTGGCATAAACCTGATGTAGGGGTAGCTCGGACCTGGGGACAGCGGTAGGGGTGACGCTGCAGCTTCTGGCCAGGGCTGTAGGCCGGCGGGTGGTGTTTCAGCTGCCCTTCCGCCCTGTGCCGAAGGCACCGCTG
>NW_010231061.1:0-2631 GCF_000690775.1 Eurypyga helias
GAATAGAACTGGACCCAGTACTATTTTGGAGGATTTCCAAAATCCTCCCAGCTGGCTGCGGGCGAGGGGCGAGGGATGTCCTTTCCGAAGCCTCCCTGCAGGTCCCTCTCGCTGCTGGTGAGCCCCGGTGGGGGCTTCCGGGGCTCCCTGCGCTGGCCAGTCCCCGTACGCTAACGAGAAGTTAGCTCTGAGGTGAGGTGCTGCTGGGCCAGGCATGTGGGAATAAACCAGCGGGAATGCCCGGTTTGGGGACAAATTTCCTTTCGGGAGGGGCCTTAGGAAGGTGGGCTGTCTCCTGGCTTGGGGCTCTGAGCTCGCTGCCGCAGGCGCCCTGCATGGTCCGTCCGGCGGCGCCCAAACTCACCTTATCCCGCTCTTTCCCCAGGGGAGAAGCTGGATTACAAAGCCTGCGAGGCGCTGGAGGAGATTTTCAAGCGGGTCCAGTTCAAAATGGTTGATTTGGAGCAAACGAGCTTGGATGAAGACGTAAGTGGCCGTGACCTCTGGGCGTCTCTTCCCCGCGTCGCGGTCAGCTCACGGGTTTTGCGGTCAGTCCTTCCCCCTCCTGGGCACTGACGTGTGTTTTGGGGGCCGTGCTGTGTCACTGTGCCCGTTCCCTTCATACCCAGGCTCTTCCTGAGGGCTGGTGCAGCCTTGGCTGCTCCCAGAGGAAGAGGTTGACCGCTCACGCTGAAGCTCGGGTGGCCGCGAAGCTCCGAGGCATTTTAAACACGTGTTTTAGACGCTGTTGGGAAAGCTGAGGGAATTGTGGCCGCCTCTCGGGCAGCTTTGCAGGGCCGAGGCTGAAGTTCAGGCTCTCTTCTGCACGTCCCAACTTGCCGTCCTCCTCCCTCGCAATGCTCGGGGCCCTGAGTTCAGGGCCCAGCGGGTGAGCGGAGGAGGTTAAAAATTAAGGAAGTGGTTAAAAATTGGTTGAGCCAGCTCTGATCCCAAGTTCCTCTTGCCCTGGAGCATCCCCTTTCAGTCCTTCCGTCTCCAAGGGGCTTGTTTTTCCCGCATCATAGAATCATAGAATCATGGAATGGTTTGAGTTGGAAGGGACCTTAAAGACCATCTAGTTCCACCCCCCCTGCCATGGGCAGGGACACCTTGCACTAGACCAGGTTGCTCAAAGCCACATCCAGTCTGGCCTTGAAGACTTCCAGGGATGGGGCATCCACAACATCTCAGGGCATCGTCCATCCCTGTCCCAAAGCTGGCTTCAAACCTGTCTTGTCCGTGTTTGCTTGGGACCTTTTTCCCCCTTTTTCCTGCTCCAGCAGCACTGTGGGAAGGCTCAGCAGCCACCGGCTTCTCAGAGCCGCTGCCCGCGTCCGACATGAAGCGCGGAGAAACGTGCCGTGGTAGGCAGCTTCTGGTCCAACCCCGTGCTGATGGTGGCTCTGGGCTGCCACGGCTTCTCGCTGACCCTGGGCCATCCTGGGGCTGTGCCAGGATCCCGCCTGACTCCGGCACTGGGGGCACGGTCCGGTTGGGGGTGCCACGGCCACGGGACGGGGAGCGTGGGGAAAGGATGAGTCCCCTAACGGCACCGCAGCCGACAAGGGACGTGCGGGCGCAGGGATGGGCTGGCTGAGCTCGTGACACCTTTGTCACATCACCCTGTGCTTCGCTCACCTCATTATCTTGCACAGGAACAATTAACGTTAATAATTTAAGCCCATCCCGTGGGTTCAGAGCCGGACGGCGCAGGCAGAGACGCTGCAGCTTTATGCTTCTCCGGTCACGTTGGAGCAGGCAGGGCATGAGGTGTCCCATGTCCCTCCGTGTCTGCTGCTGGGGAAAAACAGCCGCGGTGGGGTTAACGCCGGCACCCACAGCCCCGAGACCTCCGGCTCCTGTCCCCATCCCTCCGATTCATTCCTCACCGGCAGCTTTTTCTCCTGGGTGTGTCACCCTGGGGACTTCCTCACCCGGTCCCCAGGTTCTTCTCCTCCTCGTTTCCTGCTGCTCAGCTCCCCGTTTCCAGCAGAAAGTCCTGTTGTTCCCCGAAGACCCGTTCTTCCCCTTCTTTGCCTTCGCACCGGGGTTTTCCAGTCCTCCAGGTCCCGCCGCGTCGTTTTTCCGGAAGCCTTGCAGCGCTTCTGCGGCTCTTCTCTGCCCGCTCCCGCGTATGCTTCAGCTAATTTTCTCCCAAGAGGCTCATTATGTAATTAATCAAATTGCTCTGCTTCTGCCGTAGGAGCTTTAGACGTTTCCCAGGCACGAGTCCTGCTCTGCTGATCCCTTTCACTCCTCGCCCAGGGTTTGATACCCTTTTCTTTTAACCCTGATGGGGTTATCGGGTGGTTTCTTGCTGGGGAAGTGTCGCCGCTGCCTGTGGAGCTGGATAACCCCGCAGGGAGCGGCCGTGGGCCCAGCTGCTGGCCTGGTCTCAGCTCAGGTTGAATATCCAGGGAAACAAACCCATTCTCCCCTGTCCTGGGAAGCGTCGCTCGAGGCCCAGCACGTCCCCGGTGCCGTAAGCTGTGCCAGCTGAGGTCGCTTTCTCTCGTGGAGCGAAGAGGGACGGGGTGGGAGGTGAATCCCTCTGTAAGGTGCCGTCCTGGGCTCACTCATGGAAATCTTTGCTGCAAACTTTGCCCCGGGAGGCGGCTCTGCCGGCATGGC
>NW_010231061.1:2660-3038 GCF_000690775.1 Eurypyga helias
CCTTGCTGGGTCCTCGCCTGCCCTGGTGAGGGTCCCTGATGGCGGGGACACCAGGAACACGGCAAGATGCCTTTTTTTTGTCGTCCTGGAGTATCCGTGGGCAGCAAATCTGCCGAGACCTGTGAAGAGGCCGGAGAGACCTGGGGGGACGTGGCCGTGCTGTGGTGGGGGGCTGCCAGGGGCTGGCACAGGGAGAGGGTGGGCAGTGGGCACGGGATGGGCTGACCTGGCACCTGGGGCGCCGGGTTGTTTGTGCTTGAGGCTGAAGGAAGTGGGGGGGTATTGCCTGGGCTACCTTGGGTGGGGGTCGCAGACCTCATCTGCAAGAGTTCACCGGCTAAACTGCGGAGCGGCCGTGTGCAAGGGGCGTCGGGAGGC
>NW_010231062.1:0-3311 GCF_000690775.1 Eurypyga helias
AGTATTTACCAAGGCTGTTTCCTTTTGCAATTCGTATCAAAAGCTGACAGAGATACACTGTTTTTTTCTGATGCGCAGGTATTCTGGAGAGGCCATTAATTAGAGCTGGAAAAGAAGAGAAAGCTTAAGCCAGTCTTGCCCCAGCACTGCCACAGTGTGGCTAAAAATATACTAGACTCTCAATTATCAGACTTCAAATGCACTTCATCAGTTTCTTAACTAGAAGTCTGTAGACTATTAGTATTCTTCTGTGTTAAAAAAACCTAAATCATATTTAAGAACATGATCAGAAAAAATACATTCTTGCAGTTCACAACAGTAACCTCGAAGTGGCAAGATGCATCACAGGCTTATGTTAATTGAATGAGAGGACCACAGTATCTTACATAAATTAATGAAGCTCAGTAGCTTGCTTAAAAAAAAAAGGAGAGACAACAGTCCAGAGAAGATTTCTGGAGAATGCCCACAAAAGATGAGCCACATTCAGGCTCAAAACATGTGTTGCTGTAGCAACCAGACAACAGTAAAAGCAACAAGGAGAACTTAATCAGAAATGTAAGCCTACAAGGGAAACCCTCCCCACAAGGCTGAAAGTCACAAGGATTATTATATACTTGAGCTATCATGATGTTATTTCTGTCATGCTGGTTACTATGAACTTCATATTTTCATGTGCTGGTTACAGTAATTCGTCTTCACAGCATAATACACAAACATTCAAAAGGAAAAGTGAAGAATGTGCCAAGTGACTTGCCTAAGCTGCAGACTGAATGCCCTAGTTCAGGATACGTTTACATACACATGGCAGCATCAGCCTAGCAAAATCCAGGCCTGTGGGGCATGAGACTCCCAAGTTCTGCAGTGACATACCTTGAGCACATAACACATTGTTTTAATTGTAAGTACTCAGCCTGCATGGCTATTTGTGCATGCTCATCTCCCAGGAACAATAGGGAAGCATGAAGTCAAAGTAATTAAGTAACCCCAAGTAAGCTAACATACCAGGATATTGTCACTTGGAATTGGAAGAACCCATTTGCAACTACTTCAGTGAGGACAGGTGATACAAGAGCTTTTAATTCCTATAGCCAAACCAGAAATTAAAAAAGGACATTGCTTAAAACAGCAGTAAAGTGACACTCATTACAATCAAATTCATGCATCTTCCATAGTAGACTAGAAGAATCTAATTTCAGAAAGTTCAGTGAGAGAGAAGCACCATCATCATGCCCTGAAGGTGGAGCCAGAGCTCGGAAGTAGGCAAAACACTGTAGCTGAAGATTACCACAGAACAAAAAGGGTCAATTTAGAAAGTAGTTTGAGATCTTTCAACTTTCTCTGTTCTTTTAAGGTGCACCTGCATTAGTGCTTTAATTCAGAGCAGGGGTATATTTCACAGCAAACTTCCTGCGCTTGGGTTGTGCAACAAAGAAGCTTTGAGTACACAAACTGAATTCATTTAGAGCTGTGCCAAAAACAAAACCCTTGAAACGTTTACTGTGTGGACAGCAGGTCCTTCGCAGCAATTGCTCACAGGTAGTGCAGACAAACAGAAAGAGACATAGCCTTAGTAATCCTTTTAGACTGTTTGCCCTCACTGCCCACAAGGCATTTTCTCTATTAATTCTTTTGTTAACAGTGCCCTCAATAAAATAAATTTCCTCCCTATGGCCACTCAAATGTATTTCTCGTCTGAGCCTTCCATTAGAAATTCTAGAAATACAGTTCCTTGCCATGTAAATACCTACATAAGCCAGTTCAGGTATATAGACCATAATAACCTGCCAAGGCTGTATAAGGTAGGCAAGGCACGTAACCTTGCCACACTGCCTTTAAATCTTTAATCCCAGGTAACCTAGCTGTTTCTATTCGCCAGTGTACTGAGCGATACATCAATATTACTGATTGCCTAATAAAACAATTCATCTTGTTCCCTCAGCCTTTCTACATTTCTGCTTCAGATTGACCTTCTTGTTGACAGCCAATCACAGCTCTGTGTTTCTATGAAAAAGCCACGACCACTTTCCTAATGCAATCATATACCTGCACTTAGCTTCTACCATAGACTTTTACACTTCTGACTTCATAACCTTAACACATCAATATGCCAAACTCGTTCCTCTGTTACTGAACAGAAAAACTCCAAATTTGTTATTGGTTGCCAGTTCCATGTGACTTTGCATTTGGTACAACATAATTAGTGGTTTCTAATACAGTCCTCAAGTCGCACAGATTCACAGAGCATTAGCGGTTGGAAGAGACCTCTAGAGATCATCTAGTTCAACCCCCCTGCCAGAGCAGGAGATATTCCAACCTACTTCTGTGTCTCTGCACAAGAGAAAAAAAAAAAAATCCCCCAAAAGTCTAACCCATTAACTTCAGGAAAATTACTTCTAACCAAAAGCCAATCAGATTTATCTGAGACCAAGACATTTACATCCAAGGGTTAACTACTCTCATTCTTAAATATTTATTTCTTATTTTAAATACATGTTTTTCCATTCAAAATCCAGCTACTAGACTTCATTCCACTTTTGTCTGCCAGACTGCAGTTCCTTGAAATACTTCTAGTATTTCACCACAACCCTGAACACAAACTCATGGAAATCAGCGTATTTAAGTCATTCCACATTGCTTTTAACCACATTTGCGCCTCTTCACTAAATCCTCTTCAACTTCTCAGTAGCCTTGAGCTCTCAGCATCTGAGGCCTCATCTTCAGCAACTGCTGGTGGTATACAGACAAATGGATTACACATTCAAGGTTCATTAAAGACGATGAACAATTAGGTGAACATAAGCATTGGTGTTAATGTAAAGGACCTCACTCCCTGCTCCCACAGTAATCAGTGCTTCCCTGGAACAGTTCAGTTTGTTTCCCTCCCTGGTCACATTTAACCAAAAGATTAAAATTCCCCAAAACTGATTATTCTGCACTACATGCTACTATTGCACGATAAACTCAGGCGCTGGTGGATTAAACAAACAAATCAGCCCGCCCTGCTTTGCTTCCACCGCGTACAAATGCTGCCGGTGCTGTTGAAATTGTTCAGCTGACGCCCCTGTATCCCCCAGGAACCTCCCGACGCTCTCCAAGGCCCCGACAGCCTCCTCAGCCCTAGGGACACGGAGCAGCAGGCGGCTAAACGCGCGTACAACGCCCGCTTGCAGGGAACAAGTGCAGAAGCGGGTCGGTCTGCCCCTCGCACTGGGCCGGGACACGGCACCTTCAGAGAGCCCGCCGGAACCCCAGAGCGCTGCCGGCTCTCACCCTGCGCCACGTCCTTCCACCGCTGGAACTCCGCCGCGCGC
>NW_010231063.1:0-381 GCF_000690775.1 Eurypyga helias
CACGGCACGCGGGAGGGGCATAAAATCACAATTCACGTATTCCCACCGGGGCGGGGGAAGCCTTATTTACTCTTTTCCAACATCAAAACGATTACCGCCGCGGAAGAACGGTGTGACCTGTGCGGAGTTAAGCCCGCGTTACTCTGCGCCTTGACAAAACGCTCCGAGCCCCCAGGCAACAGCCCACACACATCCTAACCCCGGCGTCCGGCTGCTACGCCGCCAGGTACTGCCACAGCGCTGGCAAAACCTCAAAAAATGGGGATCTGTGCCGGTTTTAGTCAAGAAAGAGTTAACTCTCTCTGCCGTAGGTGAGAAAAGTGCTGATAAGGTGCCCTCTCAGCTGGCGCTGGGCAATGCCTGCACCAGATTCAGGGTCTC
>NW_010231064.1:0-15553 GCF_000690775.1 Eurypyga helias
CAGCCACTGGAACGTGGGGCCTCCAAATGCATAGCAGTTGATTGATAAGATACATGCCATAACTATGCATGTTCCCCCCTCATCCTCGTTTCCTGATTTTCTTTAATTTGGGTTCAACATCTTATGAAACTGAATATTCCTTTTGCCAGGCTAGGTCAGCTGTCCTTACTATGTTCACTTCCAGCCTCCAGGCCACCCACAATTTACTGACTTTGGGAATTGGTGGGTAGGAGGGAAGAGAAGGTCTTAACATAGAATCATAGAATCATAGAATTGTTTAGGTTGGAAGGGACCTTAAAGATCATCTGGTTCCAATCCCCTAACCTTCTAGGGGAAGGGACACTTTCCACTAGACCAGGTTGCTCAAAGCCTTATCCAGCCTGGCCTTGAACACTTCCAGGGATGGGGCATCCACCACTTCCTTGGGCAACCTGTGCCAGTGCCTCACCACCCTCTCAGCAGTACTGTTCAGCAGTAGCCAAAGGACTGTTCAGCAGTAGCCAAAATACTGGTATGTTATTAATACTGTTTTAGCCAAAAATTCAAAGCACAGCACATACAGGCTACCATGAAGAAATTTAAATTCATTATTTTATCACAGTCAGACCCAATACAAAGGAATACGATAAGCAATGTATATTGAAAGTGTATCGATAAACAGATTGGTAAAAAAGTATATTGTCAGCTGGAGGCTCTATCATGAACTAAATAAGAGATTGAGTTACAATTGACTTTTTTCTAACCAGAGACTTTGACTTGGATCTTTATCCTGTATCTAGCTCCTGGTTCATAATCTTAGAAATTTCAAGCTTTTGAACTCTCTACTTCTTGCCTGAAATTAATGAACGGGGAGAAAAGATATTAGATAAAGAAAAATAAGTATAAAGTCAAGTATGCAGCCAAATGAGACAAGTCTTCTTTGTAGGGTTCCAGGCAGCCCTCATTTCTCTTCCAACTTTTTCAGTGTTATACTATACAACCAAACAACCAATTAAAAGTAAAGTGGAAAAATAAATAAATGGTTATATGATAAAGTTTACTGATGGTACAAAATGAAAAAGAAGAGCAGTGCACTGTACAAAATGTACTACAGATATTCCAAGTTCTCTGCTTTTTTTTCTTCTACTAGAACAACTTTTACTCGCCCAATATTTTCCACCTCTATAATGTCTCATACCATGCTACACAAGGTAATACTGAAGTTCTTTCTACTCTTCTGAAAGAAAGAGCAAGTTATATGGTCTAACACTTAAGAACGCAGCACAACATGTGTGCAGACGACATTCTGGCTTTTTCAATCCTGCCTTCTGAACTTTCAAATGCAAAATAATAAAGGAAGAAGCTTTTAGCTCAAATTGTCTAAAAAGTGGTTATATAGATAAGCTAAATCATATAACACTGTCTGGAGGTCAATTCAGGTATTTATATGAAATAGAAGTCATAATGTTTTTATGTAAATGTCTTACCCAACACTCAAGAATGAATGAAGGAATCCTTACTAGTCCTTGACTATCCAATCTTGGAAAAAATTGTATTTTGACTCCAGGTTGGGTAATATATTTAATCTAGAGTGTAAAAACGTAATGGGTTTGGGCAGTGAACTCAACATAATGCAATAAAACACTCATGGCTTGCAAAAAATCCTCCAAAATAACAACAACAAAAAACACATTCCACTGTATTTTTTTCAAATGACACAGAGGCAGTCAACCAAAATTTCACAAAAAAGTCTTGTCTCTGGGAATTTTTTTGCAAATACCTTTATAGGCTTAACAAACTGCACTTTAAAGTAGTTTTGATTCTTTGCCTCAGAAAGATATTCACATGGTTATTTCAGATGTTCACTCATCAGATGATCTGAAACCTTATATAATATCGTCTAAACCTATTCATAGCCATTTATCATGTACTAATATTATTCTTAAAATTAAAGGATTTTTTCTTGTCTTGATATATCCCCTCTCAATGTAGTTATAAAAAGTCATTATATTCCCTCTTAACCTTCCCCAGCTAGGCTAGGCAAACAGAGCTCTCCTTAATCTTTTCTTTGTAAGGTAAATATTACATTCCTTTAATCATATCTCTTCTCTGAATCTGATCCAATTTAAATTAATCATTTCTGAGGGAAGTGATTAGAGATGTACACAATATTCCAGATGAGGCCTTGCACAGTCATATTTACATTCCCTTCTAAGAGTGTGCCGCTCAATGCATTTTACAATAGCAGTAGCTTTGTTTCATAGCTACATCACTATGGAAGTACATACACAACTACAACAAACGCAAATGTACTCTGATATTTTTACCCATCTCATCACATTGGATTGACAAAGGCAATTTTGTAGGAAATTTTGATTATTAATTCTTGAAAATGTGCCACTGAACTTAGTGGTCTTAAATTGTATTCCTTTTGCATGATTCCTCTCCTTAGGATGTTTAAATCCTCTTGATGCAGTCTCAGAACCTTGTTGCTTAGATATTTCTCAAGCATGTACATAGGTTTCGTCTCCATGTCTTAAACAAATACACTGTATGTGATCAATCCCAACACTGATGCTTGAAGGGTATCTGCAATTGATTTTTCTCCAGCCTGTTTAGCTCTTTGACTATAGCTGGAGATAGTCTGTCTCTTAACAAGCTTCTTTCACACCTCATGTTAATCACTGTCATCACCATGTTCAATACCAAATTAGTTTCAAGAAATCTTATCAAATGTTTAGCTCAAATCTGAATAGGGTAGATTTATTTTATTTGTCTATCTAGAGAATCAGTTATCTAGAAAGATATCAAGCTACTCTGACAAAATCTATGAGATAAAACCATGTTATAAGTTCTATTTAACTCTATGCCCTTAATTAGTTCTTGTTCAAAATCTGCTCTATTGCTTTGCATAGCATTATAATCATGCTAGCTGCTTGGATCATGTTCTTTTCCTACTGCTTTTTATCTTGATACTACATCAGTTCTTCTCCAAATTTACTACTACCAGACATATGGATGAACTTTAAATGTCTTCTAGTAGATTTCAATGCCATGCACCAATTCATTCAGTTGATTTTAATAGATGTTGTCAAGCTCTTTAATTTTTTCCTACATAAAAATAAAAATTTTGCTTCTAGTTCTGTATTGTAATTTGTGTCATGGTCTTCTCATTTGCAGCATATAATGCATATTAGCCTAACAATGACCCTCAAATAAGATAAAATAAAGAATAATTAAAAAAGAAAAAACAAGAACAACAACAAACACACACACACACAAAAACCCAAAACACCAACAAACCACCAAGGATAGGAATAATTAATTCTTTTTTTGCCATTTGCAGATCTTTTTTGCTGCATTCTAATTCCAAGTTACATAAACCTCCTCCTTTTCTAGTTTCCTCTCTTTATTTATCTAAAAAATTATGCATTAAAATTACTGTATTAAAAAAATATTTATGTTCTAGTTTTTAATGTTAGGGTAAGGCCTTCTAAGTATTTAGTCTTTACCTCTTTAATCTCTGAAACATTATCTTTCTCCTAATTACATTGTTTTCCCCATTCTTTTTGTCTCTGTTCTTTTTATTAAATATTTTTTTAAAAGGTTATTCATATTGTGGAAAGCACATTCGTACAAGCATTTAGTGTTCTTTTTGAATATAAGCTCTAATTGTGTTGCCACATTTTACATAATAGTAAGGTAAGAATTCTTCCAGGTCTTCTCTGAAATCATATCTTTAATTTTGCTAAACCAATCAGCCTAATTAATCTATTTGTCCAGCATCCCAAATTTTGACTTTCTAAATTCCCAAGGAATATACAGACATTTTTGTCCATCTAGCAGTTTAACATTGGCCGAAGCAGTTAAAGATGTCTGAATCATATCTAAATTACTGCAAGGCTGCTATTCTTATGAACAGCTTCATAATGGTGGTATGATTGTTCAATTATAGCTTAATAGTACATTGTTAACTGAATTCCTCAATTTCTTCCTTGTTGTATCATTTGTACAACTGTACAATTTGTTTCTGTCTATCACAGATAAAATGAAGAGAAGGAACTCTTGAATTTTTTTAGTATTGGTCCATTTATCTTTCATGAATATTTTTAGCTTTGTTTATTGCAGGGTAGTTTTAAATTGTTCCAACAAGCTCTACCTGGGGTCTTAGAGGACAACCCACTCCAAGAAGATCTCCCACAGGGACTATATCTCATTTGATTTCTACACTACACAGGGCTTTAACACTTAGCCATTCTCAAATAACGCATACATTTTTCACCCTCAGCAACTATGTACAATGTGCATTAAATTATGCTCTCAGCTCAGTTTAATTCTAGAAAAACATTCCCATGTGTAGCCAGCATTCCCTAGAGAACACTTGCCTTAAATGAGCAAGACAGTCTGCAGTTAACATAGATGCACTTATTCACTCTGTTAGATTTTTTTCTTTAAATAAATTTGTTAAAACAAAAAATGCTAATACACTTTTTGGTGAAAAGAACAGTGTCAGAATATTCTTTTATTTTTCTTAAAACATATATATATAAAACTCCCACATAATTTTTAATGTATAAATAAAAAAGAAAGCATTTTTATCATACCTTTTGATAGATAATAATAATATTAAAATTGAAAGTGACTGCAGTCACTGAAGACTTCAAGCAAAAATTCTTCAAAATATGTAAAAAGAAATTATTATTTTTTCAACACTTGCAGTCAGAAAAATCAGGGGAGAACTAGAGAGTCATAGGATAATTCAGGTTGTAAGAGAACACAGGAGGTCCCAGATCCAGCCTCTTGCTCAAAGTAAGTTGCTTAAGCATTTATTCAGGAGGGTTTTGAAAACTTGCCATCCTTGAACAAATATTTTTGAACATTATTAAATCTTTCCTTTCCCTTTATGTTCCCAGTTTACATTCAAAATCAAGAAATTCCCAGAATAACAAATGGATGCCCAGCTCCTATTTCCCTTCCTTGCTTCCACCAGCCTCCATTTACACTTGACATTCTTTACACAAGACTATTTTCTATAAAGGAAACATGGTTACCATGGATGCTCTACCTGCATTAGTAAGCCTACTGTTGCTTTTTATGACTATTGCCATCTCTGGTCTCTCTTGTTACACAGATTTTTGTGTTGCAATGTGCCATGTAAAACCTTCATTACATTTCATTCAGTTCAAACTTCCACAAGTTCCATCAAACAGTTCAGATCTGGAATTTTATTTTGATCATTTCATGTCATATACATTACAAGCACTTATTTCCAGAATATGAGCATACATTTTTAGCCAGCATTATTTGCATATAAGCCTGCTACACAGGCTTGAGCTGAGTGTTTTCTGAACAGACCCACTCACAAGATATTAATTATTATTTTTTGGCTCATAGTTACACAATTTTATTATCTCAAACTCCGTATAAACTCTATACAGAATTATAATAAAGGCCCTAACTTCAGGAGTTGCCTGTGATACCAGTATTTGCTTATTTTGTTTCTTCTACCAGTTTCATAAGAATGGAGCAGAGACCTTTACACATGAACCCCAAAACCAGGTTTGCAAGTCCTTGCAAGGTTACTGCAGAATAAAAGGATTTAGAGTGGTTTTGTGCTTCAGATAGTAATATATTTGTCTGCTTGGTTTCCTATTTACATTCATCATAAAAAACCTACATAATTTTCTTAGACACCTAGAACAAGAATTCATTGAAGTATTTAAAATGTGCAGTATTTAAAATGTGCAGTATTCAGCAAGGCTTTAATTTTACAGTATTCCTTTTTCAATTTTACCTTAGCTGTTAAAAGCTTTTCTGGGAAAAAAAAAAAAAAAAAAAAAAATCTTGGTGGTCTTTTAGATGGTAATAAAGATGGTAATTTTTTTTTTTTTTGGTGAAAATAAAAAAACCTTATAGAAGAAAACCTTACAATATAGACCTGGAAAGGTCATCTAGGTCTTGCTCTGAGGCAGAATCAGTTCTATCCAATGGTTAACAGAGAAGGTCAAAATCTCTTTTTATTGCTGTCCTTGCTGAAGTCAGATGTTCCTTCACTCAAGTGGATCAAGGCAAATTACAGCAAAGACTGGATAAAAAAATGATGCTCACAACAGGCATTCCAAGCAGCTCCTTTAAGACCTTCCAAACTTGTAGAAACATCAGGCTGTTGAAGAGATTGCTTTTTAGCTGCTCTATCCCTGTGGCTCACAGCAGCAATGTGATAGTCTTGGTTCACTAAAGTGGCTTTCTTTATCAAAGCCAAAAAAGACAGAGATAGGGAGGAAGAAAACAATAAGGTAGAAAAAGATAGCAATAAAAATGTTTGTAACATTATGCAGCCAAATTTTACACTACTTTATGCCCAAGATCTTGCCAAAGTCATTGAAGACAAGAAGATGGTATGAATAGTGTACCTCTGCTTTTATTCAGAATGTATGATGTTAAAGATCAAACAATTGAGATGGTTGAGCGGAGATTGTAAAGACTGAGGTTTGCTGTCAGATTTCCCCATAAAGACACTTTTAAGACTTCATAAAAGAGCAATAGATGAAAATGCTCAGCTGCTCAATATTTTACTGAAAGTGCATTATGGAGAATTTTTTTAACGTATCACTATAAGCGCATTGATTTTTGTTCCCCTATTTCTCTGATTTATGATACATGGTTTCAGCTTAGCCATTTTTCATTTAATCAGATTTTTTTATTATTATCATTGACACTAATTCAGTCATCTTCTTTGATTATTAAAATTTCTTTCAATATACAAAGTTAGGTTTTTGTTTCTGTGAATTGTAATTCTCATATTTTTATTAACATTCACATAGGAATATTCACATCTGTAGTAAAATCAAATGGATTTTCTTCTTGTTGTCTTATACTAAGTAAGCAAACAGGATAAAAAAAACTTAGCTTGAGATGTAAACCAGAAAGTATCAGTGACAAACTAATTAACATATTTTTTTACTATTATAGGCACTTGAAGGTCTTGATCCTTGATTTGTAGTTGTGCAAGAGCTTGCTCTGCAAAATGCCAGCTGTCTGGCTATGAAATGACTGTATGCCTTCTTTCTTATGTAGTCTAGAGTCTTAACTGGTTTAAAATGCTGCAGGCCAAGGTGCTTTCCTCTAGAGTGCTGTGTTCAGGTGCTCAGCTATGCCAGGCAGATAAGATGCTCTGAGACGTTCTGTCTATGCAGATCAGACATGAGGGAAACACCTCAAGAAGGTGTGCTGCATAAAGTCCTTTAAGGCTGCTTTCAAAAAGCTGTTTGCAATTCTTCAGTGCTGGTTGTCACATACCAGCTGGAACTCAGAGTGACTTGGGAACCAGAGGAAATACGGAGCTCTTCTTTCTTTGCTAACGAGAGTACTCATATACTATGGAGTCTGTGGATCATTAATATATGCAGAAGTTAACAGTTTAGCTGCAGTACTCAAGCAGACTCAGCATACATCTTTCTGTAAGCTGAGGACAGGATCTGTATTTTTTTTGGAATACAGACTTGATTAACATTCCTACTCTTTAAGCATTCATTGAGACCAGATCAGAATCTCAACCTTTATCACCAGGAAAAGTTCAGGTATACAAAGCACTTATATCAGCCTAACCAGCTGGAAGAGCTAAGGCCAGGCATGTTATAGTCTAGCCCACAATGGTTTTATCCCAGGGTAGGGTCTTCTTAAACCCTTTGGACACAAGCTGAATTACAACCAGGCTCAAAGCGCATCATGAGCAGAAATCATGTAGATATGATACACATTCCATTTCTCAGTCTCTTTTATGCCATAGTAGTATCTGTGTTAGCTTTCTGTTGTGGTAGTAGGGGAAGGGCTCCAGGGATGGCTCCTGTGAGAAGCTGCTAGGAGCTTCCCTGGCTTCGTTTGACCCACCTCTGGCCACGGCCGAGCCAGTCAGTGTCTCTGTGATTAACATATTTAAAAGGAGAAAACACAAAAAGAGAAGCAGAAGCAGAAACAGAGTGGACAAAGCCAATGGGGAGAGAGTAGTGGGATATGAAAGAGACAAGGCAGACACTGAGGTCAGTGAAGAAATGGGTGCAGGATGTTTGCCAGACCAGAGGTTCCCCTGAAACTGGTGATGAGAGGGCAGGCTGTGCCCCTGTAGCCATGAAGGGTCACGGGGGAGCAGAAACCCACCTGCAGCCTGGGGAGGACCCCACACTGAAGCAGGTGGCTGTGCCCAAAGAGGCTGTGATATTATGGTAAGCCCCTGCCAATGCAGGAGTCAGGCTGGATGAGGCTTTGAGCAACCTGGTCTAGTGGAAGGTGTCCCTGCCAATCACAAGGTGTTTGGAACTGGATGATTTTTAAGGTTCCTTCCAACCCAAACCATTCTATGATTCTAGGATTCCTAATGTCCCCCATTACCAGAAAGGTATCATCAATGCATTTATATACTGCGTAGGTGCTTGAGCCCTTGTCCTGACCTTGGTCATATTACAAAAGGACCCTGGTATAAGTAAGTCATTGTGTCTATTTATGTTAGTCCACAGATAAAGCTTAACTGTCCTGTTTTTAATTCTTGAAGTTTTCCAACTAACGAGAGAGGAAAATTTATTTTTGTTATTATCTAGGAAGGTATTAGAGGTCCACATTATGTCATTATTGAATTAGTGAAATTTCTATTTTTTACAGCTTATGTTACACCTCTGATCCCTACCGATGACAAAGCTTAAAATGCATCTTCATTGACTTCAACGTGGTTACATGCAAACTAATGGAGATTCATCAGTTATGGAGTGCTGATAGAAGAACAAGAAATAAGCTTGGTTTCTCATGAGCAGGCAGAAAATAAAAAAAGTGTATTAAGTGTATAGCAAGTTACCGTGTAAATATGCTGCCAAGCTGGTGTGATGGGCCCCTGGTCAAAAGCAGCATGAAGGAAGACTAGTTTGCCTCATTTACTTTTCTTAAACCTTTTTGGATAGAATCAAAAAGATTGTAATGTAGCAAAGACCCCCATTAATATGATAGCAGAGGCCTTAATAGACACACAGGATGATACCAGAGGCCTTTGATTGTATACACACAAACTGAAAATGATCTCTTGTTGGTCACTATAGGAATGTAACATTGAGAGCAGAGCTATACCAAGTTTATTGTACAACAAGGAAAACAAATAGTGTGTGTCCAAAACATGTAAAACATCCTGTATGTGGTCAAGATGGCATAAAGGTGTTTTAACATGCTACTTGAATGAGGTTGGGAAGAATTCCTTCTACATTCTTGGTTAAGGATGCTGAGCTGATGAAATTTGTTGCTTAAATGTCAGCAGGTCTCCTCACCTCTGCAATATCCTCCATCACCTTCCCTAGAGAAGGGAGTGCTGTATTTTGTTTTCCATTCTCTGTACTTTGCTGCCACAACTTAGGCATTATATGAAAAGTATTACCTTTCAGTGTATTACAGGGTTGAGCAAATTAGAGTTTTCAAGAGCCATATGTGGGACTGGTGAGTGTGGGGGCTATGTGTATTTATATGTGTTTTTCTACTGTAACCTTCCCAAGTGACAGTGACAGATAGTGCAATGCTGGACCACAATAAAATCAAATGAAACACTGAAGGCTTGCAATCTCTAAACTCAGATTTTATCAGAGTAAAAAGAATGGTTTAGAGCATGATAGATCTGTAAATACTGAAAATTTAATTATTTTCCATTAAATTTGAAGGTGAATATTTACAAATATGTTTAGCATGATTCTGCTGTCTGTTGTAGAGTGTCTAAAATGACTGACCCTGCTATTAAAAGTCAGGGTCCCTGCAGCCCGGTGTTACCCTCTGCTCCATGCTCAAGGGGTCTTTGGTTGAATACCCTACCTCAGTGAACAACCCTGCACCCCCTTGCAGAAGAGCCCATTTGATCCCCAGTGCAGCTACCACAGAAATATAAACAGATAGCAGTCTGCTATGATACCAAATCACATCCTCTTCAAATATCGATTGTCTCTTCAATAAGGTGTGGACATGTGAATTTTACCAGTTTTATCAATTTTCACAGCTGACTAAAGTGATTCTTCTCTATATCATTTATAGCACTTGACAATTCCAACTGAATTAAAGAAAGCCAGTAGCCATGTGAAAGACTCTTTGTTTGTCTAGAAAGACAATTACACCACAAACTATGAGGCATCTGACATTAGTCTTATTAAAATGCTTGGAATCAGCATTATTGCTGATAGTGAAAAACAGCCTATGTTCATGTATGATGCACTTTCTGCAGCAATGGAGTTCCCAGGCTGGTTAATTCTGGTTACACAGCTTTTTGCATGACAGTTTTGGTGGTAATAATCAAGCCCTTATAATCAAAAGTTTCAAAATGCGTACATTTTCTCTTTTCTCTTTAGGTCTGTTCTCATGTATTTCCACTAGACAAATAAATGTCTCACATGTGAGCTTGTGTTAGGTTAAATCTATTTTCAACACTTCAAATAATACGGCATAAGCAGGTGCAAATCTACACAATCTAACACCAGGGTCATGCAAAACAAAGTTAAACAAAAAAATAACTTCTATTTCCCAGGGCATTTTCAGGTGCCATATGTATACTCAGTCCTGTAGTTAACAGAGTCTAGGGCCTTTACTTCCACTTAAAGTAGAAACAGCCATAAACAACATATGCAATGGGGATTTATAATTTTATGGAAGTTTTCAGAGGACTTAAATGTAACTATTAAATATATATGCATATAAATGAGCATTTTCTTTTCTGATAGTTATTTATGATGATGCTAGAAATATATATAGATGTCATATATATTAAAACTACAGTGGAATATAAAATCTGAGACATTATGACCTGATATGCTGCCATGTAGTCTGTGCAACTTTATCACAATTTGTAAGGTTTTTTGCTAAAAGACATAATTTGTGAAAATATATTTAGTATGACTAGGACTGGGCACATACATAACTGAGTTGGGAACTGCTGTGAAGAACTGCTCTTTGTAAATATCCTTAGACCTTAAAACTTCGATGGCTCTCTCCCTGACAAACTCCCTTTGTCAGCTAGTTCTTCCCAGAAGCAGATACATTGGACTACTGCCTCCAAATCTCGGCATCAGCCCAAGTTCTCTTTTATCTGCTGTAGCTGATACCTTTGCCAGTTCAAATACAGTGATAAGAAAGAAAGCTTCTTTCTTTGAACATAATTGCTTCAGAAACTTTAAACTTCAGTAAGAGTTATAGATAGATACATAGATAGATAGACAGACAGACAGACAGAAAGTTGTGGTCTCCATTTTCAGCATCTTTCAGACTATTTAATGACACAATGGAGTATGAGCGACATTTCATAAACCATTAACTCTGCTGTCTGCATCATCTTGCATAGAGACCTACCATCCACAAAAGAGCACAGCAAATTTTAAATGGGAATTGCAGCTTCTTACCAGATAAGCTCCACAAACTCATCAGGGGAATTCTTTAATAAATATGTATCTGAGATATTTGATGGGTGATTTACTTTCTGTTTATTAAGGTTATAAGCACTTTACATATTTTTCATGGAAGAGGCACTTTGCCTAGTAAATTAAAGGAAGTAGAAATCTTATAGACTTTGTAGGAGCTCATTTTGTGTTGATCTTAGTACATGCTGAACAGATTGATGTGGAAAATGTTTTTGCAAGTGACCTCTGATTTTCTTTATACAGAACATTAAGTTTATTTAAAATATAGCACTGTCAAATTTGAGTCCATGCTGGTACCAATCCGCTTAAAAATTATCTGTTAGACACTTCATACTTTGATAAGCTTGCCCAGATGAATAGTCAATCTGAAATTATTGTGGAAATTTACAAGTTGATATCAGCAGACATTAAGGTAGAAGTTACAGTTCATTATTGTTGAAATGAATGTGGTTTATTCAGCCAAGACTCAGAACACACAAATAGAATGAGGTTAACTCCATTCAACTGTCCATATTCATCCTTTTGTTTTTTTTAACTCTCATGTGGACACTGAGATGAAAATAACCATTGCCCAGGAACCTCTCCAAGAAATCAACATAATAGACATGATATTTTACTTTATCTAGTTCAACTATTCATTCACAAAGCATTTCTCAATCCATATTTGATTAATAAATTATGATATCTAATATACCATTTACATTAGTGGGAAAGATAAGATCTAGATTTTATGGAAATCATGATTGTTAAAATTTGTTTTTATAGGTGCTAATAAAACAATTATAAATTTGATTCAATATTTAGTAAATTTCTAACTTAACAGATTTTTTTTTTTCTCTCCACTTAGATATGCAGTATGCAGGAGGTGGAAGCAGGGACAGGTAACCAAAAGAGGAATTAGGAACTTCTACCCAGGTATGTAGGAGTGATGTCAGGAAAACCCATACTTAAGTTGTTATTTGCAAGGGACATCAAGGACAGTAAAAAAGACTTCTCCTACTATATTATTAAGAAAAGACTAAACCATGAAAATGTGGGACCATTGCTGACTAGGGTGGGGGATTCAGTGACAGCAGACCAGACAAGTCAGGTACTCTGCTGCCTTTGCCTCCTCCGTCTTTAATCCTTTTGCTTCTCCTTCACCTTAAACAGAATACTGTTACAACAATTCGTGTTTCCAGCAGCTTGCCTGCAAAGCTATAACACTGTCTTTTGATAACTGAAATACTAGTTGATACACAAGGAGATAAGTCTCTCATGGTCGGTATTCCAAACAGAAGGATTCTCTACTGAGATCTAGGCTCAGAGGAAAATTACGTGTTCTGAGAGACAAAAATGTCCTTTTTTCTCATTTGACCTGCAAGTGTGCCTAGCTACTCAGAAGTTTCCTGCTCATCTCCATTTCACAGTAAACATTCTTGTACACAAAGCATGAATATAAAGAATTCATATGTTAACTCCTGTGCAACAAGTTTCTGCATAACGCCTAGACTGTGATAACTATGTGTGTGTGTGTGTGCTTTCATAGCAATAGTATTTTCCAGTCACACAGAAATCTTTTTTTAAACAATTTTTAAAATTTGATTTATTCCTTTGTCCTGAAAATTCTCATATATGCTTGAATAATTCAATCTTCTGGTGCTGTGCTTTTACTCCAGTTAGTTTTATATGAGTACATTTTCTCATAAAAAACACATTCTATTCTCTTAGCTTCTGCTATTTAAAGATGAATTAGCTTTTTTCTTCCTTGGGACTACTACAGTTGATGAAGGCAGTGTGATTTCTCAGTGCCCACTTTATTTGCAAATGTGTCAAATTCAGCTTTCTTTTTTGCTTTCTCTATTTTTCTTCCTTTACCATACATGTAAATGTTTCATTTATGTGAACTTTGTTTGGTTGGTTGTTTGGAGGTTTTTTTAAGGAGTTTGCAGCCTTGGATTTAGGCATTCCCTTTTCATATTTCTTGTTCAGCTAAAAAGTTCAGCTGCCAAATGACAGTAATTGCCTGTCTCTTTTCCCAGTTACGTCTAAGATTCACTACTTTCAGCTTTCTCCAGAATAGCTGTGCTTCCATTACTTAAGTCAAGTCATCACAGTGCAAATAATGTGATTCATTATCATCATGTTATTTCCAGTGTGAGAGAGATGATGAGACAAAATGAAAAAATACTGCTTCCTGTCAAAAAGAAAATTGTAAACATTTCTTTCAGGTTAGGGAGTTGCTGAGTATATTTTCCAGCTGAAAAATATTTATGTCATGGGGATAAATAGTACTGGTTTTGCCTTGCATATACACTAGGAACTTGTTAGTTGTCTAATCCTACTTTGTCTAATAAGTCCCTAAACTCTCAGTGGCTGGAGTGTAACTTGCTAAGATCAGCTATTTACACTATTCAATGTTATTTGAGGAAAAAACTCTAGAGCTAGAGACAGGGATTTCAGCCAGACAAAACACTTTGTTTTACAGGTACTTGTAAAATTTGATAAATGAGCAGCTGTACATTCCCCCTGAGCTACTATATTTAGACAAGTGGAACAGATGGTAAGACTCTGTTTCTCCTGCAGAGAAATATAGATATTGATGAAGGAAATGCCAGCATTGCCTGTGCAATCATGAGAGTGAATTGTAAATGGCAGGGGGAGGGGAGGGGTGAGATAAGACCCTTTGTGACTTCTAATGATGGGCACAAAAATGAAGATGTAAACCAAATAACATCAATAGGGTTAAGACTACTTACCCACAAGCATTACTACACACACACACACAAAAACAAACAAAAAAACCCATGGCAAATAACAACTCCTGAATAATTGAAATCATACAAGCAGATCTTTGCTGTGACATGGAGGTAATTCTCTTCCCCATACACACCTTTTGCTATCCTCAGTGGTCATGTAGTTTACAGATATCCTGGAACAGTATTGACTCTACAGTAGTGTGCTACGACGTACCTGTTCTCGGGGTCAAGAGTTATTCTCACTATTTGAGCAGTAAAGAAGGCTGTACTAGATACATTTCCAATGTGTCAGGCACTAAGATTCAAAAACAGCTGTTGGCATTGAAGTAAAATAAGCTATAATGACTCCATGACTCTTTTCTTCCTTTAGGTTCAAGAACTAACATATATTGAGAAAAAGCAAATATTTGTTCTTTGAGGAAGGTCAAGCTGTGTGGGCACCTGACTGTAGAACCCCAAACCTCATAAAAATCTGGATAGGTTTAGATTCAGATAAAGAAATCACCAGGAGCTGGAGATTTAGGAACAATGTTTGTGACCTGTCAACTTTCTTTTGGGCATTCAAACTGAATTTTCATGGTGTCTGTTATGCCGGTGTAATTGGACCCTGCGCAGGCAGGGCGAGCGGGCAGGACCCAGCTGTGATGGTCACTCGGAGGAAAGCCACTGCTAGGAGGAACATGGCAACCCAGTCGGGCCTCCCATTCAGGGATACAGCTGTCCAGGTCTCTGGTTGCAGGGAGTGCCGGACCCTGTCCCTTGTAACCAAGGGTAGAAGCCACTGCATCAGGTGTGAGCAAATAGAGGATCTGCTCAGCATGGTGGCAGAGCTGAAGGAGGAAGCAGAGAGGCGGAGGAGTATGAGGGAGTGTGAGAAGGAGGGAGGTCCTCAATCCACTAAAATCCCACCCCAAAAGAAAAGGCAGCAGAATGAGGCCTCTCAGCTCACAACTGATCCCGTATCCTCTTACCAACAGGCAGAGGGAAGGAACTTAAGAGAGGAAGCAGAATGGAAACGGGTCCCTACCCAGCAAGGCAGGCACATCCCCTCCTGCCTGCCATCCCCTTCCCAGCTGCCCTTGCAGAATAGATATGGGGCTCTGGAACTTGAGGTCCAGGAAATTGTGGAGAAAGGTCCTTCCAGGGAGCTCCATACAACAACCCCATCAGCCTCACACATTACAAAAGCCTCCATTAAAAAAAGGAGGTTCATTGTCATATGTGATTCCTGTCTGAGGGGAACAGAGGACCCGATATGCCACCCAGACCCATCCCACAGAGAAGTGTGCTGACTCCCTGGGGCCCAAAATATAGACATCACCAGGAGACTTCTGGATCTGGTATAGCCCTCAATTACCCTCTGTTGGTAATGCAGGTGAGCTCAAAGAGAGGAATCCAAAAGACATCAAA